>NC_090731.1:95446397-95453897 GCF_036898095.1 Palaemon carinicauda | reverse complement strand
TTTGTTCCTAAACGTAAACAAACCTTTTCTGGCCAGACTTACCTTGTTCTGATACAGATAAAAACGTGTTTGCTGTGGTATACAGCCAAGCTGATATACCTTGGATGCTACAGTGGCTTACATGTACCCATGTAGGGTTTATAAATACAAACTTTGGCTTAAGGCATACAGTGAGACCTGTATGCCGTTTTGGTTACTAGGTTGGTCATATGAAATATGCAAACTTCGAGACTTTTTCCAGAGTCTGGCATGACTTCCCTGTAGGGGGCAGGAAGCACTAACATGGTTCAAGATTAGAAGTAATGACATATAATGGTAATGTCATAGGTCTCTAAGGTCTAAATGACCAAAGAAATATTGTCTTGAGGTTTAAAGCAAAACTGGGAAATACAAAGATACATTAATGCTCTGGTAAATTTCCATCAGGACGACACGGCCTGAGCCCAAAAAACGGATTTTGAGCGAAGTGAAAAATCTATTTTTGAGTGAGACAACCATGTCGTCCTGATGGACCCGCCCTCTCTATGAAAGGCCTTGACAGGATCCCTCCCAATAACACTGTATCTATAAGTACCGGCTCAACGCTACAAGGAATAAAGATGGCGGCGATTATGGCGCCATCTGTGTACACAAACAGTAACGGAGAAGGAAACCTTATAAAAGGCTCCTCTTTTATTTTGCCACATTTCCGCCTCGAAGCGTAAACACTATGCGGGGTGCAGATTGCTATGTGGCGTGTCAAGAATAGGTCCCCTGATATTATGCGATATCCTAAAAGGAAACTTTAAGGATATTCGCGCCAGGAGTTAGAATTCTGGAGACCTTAAGTTAAATTCTCTGGGAATATCACTGTAGTTAAATATACCTTAGGAGGTTACTCAAAGGAATTTTCCATCAGGACGACATGGCTATCTAACCCAATAATAGATTTTTCGCTTTGCTCAAAATCCGTTATTTAGTTAGCTGAACGACACTCCCGGTTGTAATAGCATGAATAATTATGAAGCTATTCAATTAAGATTATACTAGGAAATTATATAAAATGTCAATTGTATTCATTAGAGTTTCGGCGATTTAGGTAACCGTACCTCGCCCCGCGCTAGGCTTCCTAGCCTAGGGGCTTCAGTTTACTGTACTTTCATGCATGATATAGAACGACATTCCTAGTTGTAATAGCATTAATAAATTATGAAGCTATTTAGGCACAATTATACTTGTAAAGATATACATAATTTTGCATATATTTCCTCTTTCTTATATCGATCGTATACGTTAGAGTTTCGGCGATCTAGGTAACTGAATCTCGCCTTGCGCCAGGCTAACTAGCCTATGCGCTTTAGTATACTTTCATACACGTTCCCAGTTTACCCTCGTGTATCGTTTGATCAATTCATGCGGAGATGGATATCTCCTAGAATTATTATATAAATCGATACTCGTCTCCTGTGGAGATTTAAGGGTAATCCCTCCTTCCCTCTGAGTGTCGCCATAGGTGACAACCCTATCATGGTCCTGCCATAGAGTAGACACTCTGGCTTGACTAGGCTAGAGTTTTCTGTCTCTTACCCAGGCCGGCGGATAGCCGGCTCCGGCTTTGGTTTTTTCGACAAAACCTTAGAGTATTCAGTCTTTTTGCCGGCGGCTGAGCAGCAGGGTGAGTAGTCGCTCCCCTGCCTGCTCTCAACTGCCGGCATAGGAGGATATGCCTCCCTAGGCCGCACTTGAAGTGGTTGTATGATGCCGCCGCCTTCTTCCCTGCGGTCTAGAAGACTAGTCCTGTTTCAGCAGACCCTAGGCTGAAGAATAGATATTCTTCTGCCGCCTAGGATGGCGCCGAAACTGAAACGAAGTTTCCCTCCTGTTGGGAGGTGGCGGCAAGTCTGCCGCCTTCGCCTAACACTGTTTCGGCAGACCCTAGGCTGAAGAATAGATGTTCTTCTGCCGCCTAGGATGGCACCGATACTGAAACAAAGTTTCTCCCTTGTGTGGTAGTGGCGGCAACCTTGCCGCCTTCTTCCACACTTGATACAGGACCCTCCCTGTCCCTCTCTGTCCTTTAGCGACGGCCTAGCTGTCGTAACCCTGTGGCCGTCATCCCACAATCTCACCGCTTGCGGTAGGTTGGGGTGCCGGCCGGCCTCCTACATAAGCAGCTGTATAGTCGCTCAGTCTTTTCCTTATAGACGCAAGGCTCTGGGAAAGGTTGTGCCGTCTGTGACAGCTGCTGGTTGGAGACCCCTTTCTGTTGAGTGTTCTTCAGTCCTCTCTTGGACTGCTATCCACATCTCTGAAGCCGGCAGTGACCGGCAACAGCTTGTTGTGGTTGGATGGAAGCCTGAATGATACATTCTCCCCTTCCATTTGAACTCTTATTCTGGAGGAAGGCAGTAAGATTAAGTACTTACACCCTTATTTGTTAACAAACATTTTATAAGGTAGCCCTTCACTCCATGCTTTCTCTCTCTCTCTCAGCTAGTGCCGCCAGGTACTAACAAAGCCGGCTGAGCCGGTGCCGCCAGGTACTAACTCAGCCGGTGCCACCAGGTACTAACCCAGCCGGCGTGGATCGTACTGCATGGTGCTAGCCTAGCCGGTAACATGCCGGCTGAACTACAGTATATGATTATACAGTAGCCATTATATTTGCAGTATAGATCATACAGCAGACAGAAAACTTTAGTATATATTATGCAGTAGCTATTTTCCAACATACCCTGTGTATCCTTGCACAGTCTATTGTTGAGACCAGTCATATATCGAAAGAAAAGATTTCTTTCAATACACTGATGGCTAATCAGTAACAATTTACCCCACAATATCAAAACCTTAAGAAGGGTTAGTGTTAAGATACACCTATCTACCCCTAGGGGTCAGAACCCTTCCCTTAAGCTTCCTGAATAGGAAGACTCTATGGCTTTAATTTTGGGGGAGGTCACAGCAATTGGCTGGACAGGAAACACATGTATGTGTCTTTCCTAGTTCCTTTCTAGCTTGACTATCCTAAGCTATAATGGTTAAAATATTAATAGTAATATTTTACATATTTGTTTATCAGGTGAGATAAACTACTGCCTACTCATTTAAATTTCCTCTCTTTACAGGAGGACCAAGTGAAGTGGGAAGTCATCTTCTGCAATGTCAGGAGTAAGTACTTCTGCGGCCATAAGGAGTGCAGGGCTCATGTCCCCTGCACCACTACTAAAGAAGCTCTACAGTACTGGGACCCCCAAGGCTGCAACCTATGCAGGGCCTTGGTTACCGAAGCTTTTGATGACCCCAAGTCAGCACGAGAGAAGCTGCATACATCGGTACGTGGGTTCCAGAAGAACTCGACGGGACCTTACCTTCCTAACAAAAGGATGCACAACTTACTGTTCCCTAAAGCAGGTATGGAAGCTGTCATAACCCAGACACGGCCCGAGATTTCATGCGTCCAGATTGCCGTCGAAACGGAAGTCAGTGACGCATTACAAGGCATAGACATCCATCAAGAAGAGAGGATGTCTGAAGTGTCTTCGGACACTGAGAAGGATCTTCTCAAGGAAGGTCACGAGTAGTCTACATTGACTCCTGAAGAAGATGATGAACTTGATTCGGAGTCCCTTCTGTCGGTGCCGGCTCTGGGGCCGTTACCTTCAACATCTTCCCCCCCTCCATCAGATGACATGAGACAGGCACTGGCCAATCTTACGGTGCTGATGGAGAGCATTCGCTAACAAGGCGAAGAAAGGGAGGCGAAACACGAAAAACAAATCGCTCAACTCTCCGCCTCCCGTGGGTCTAACGAGAGACAGTTCAAGACCTCCAAACTTGCTCCGAAGCTAGTCCAATCACTAACGGCAAACTCCTTATTTCGGAGATATTGGGAGCCGTCCCTATTGGCGACATTCAGTTCTGGCCAAGCTTCAATGCTTACCCAGACTGCTTCATTCATCTGAAGCTGGAACCAGTGTCGAAGGAAGAGACGGAACCCAAGGAGGTCATAGTATTCGACCATGACAAGGCACAGGCTCTTTTGACAAGCAGCCTAAAGCAGGTGGGCTACACTAATTCTAAGGCGTCTGCCCTCAGCAAGAAACATCCTACCTTTCTTGCTCCAGCTTCAATAGCCTTCCCATTTACATCGAAGGCTCTTAAAGCCGTTGTCAAAGAAATAGAGGCAGGCAAACCTTGTCCGACACTGGATGAGTGTAGACCTTTGTCGTTAACCCTGCCCATGGAGGATAAGGATTGGAAGGAAGTCCACCTTACCTTCTCAGTTGGGAAGTTGAAGGCAGATATCGCTGGACGTCAGTTCAACGAGAATCTCCCAAAGCTGTCAGACTTTCTCTTGCTTAGGGAGCAAGAAACGAAAGAAAGACTAGCAGCATCTTTATCCCTACAGAATTGTTTGTAGATGACTGCAGGCCTAAAGAGCACCCCAGATATGAACATGGTCATGGCCAATATGCACATGGCTACCTTGGTAAAGGATCTGTACGGCTTAATTAAAGCCAGAAAGGCATGTAGAGAGTTTGTGTTTGCTTCAGCAGCTGTAAAACACGGACCCAGGAAGCTGATAGCTTCCAATATCTAGGGTAAAGACCTCTCCTCAAATGAAGCGGTCAAGGAGGTAGTTGACAAGGCCGCCAAGGAGAATAGAAACCTTCTCCAGAAGTGGGGCATGTCATCTAAAAGGAAGTCTTCTCCAGATGAGGGTCCCCAGCCTAAGAAGAAGACTAAGAGACCTAGATTACCCTCTCGGTCTGCCAATCAACAACATCCCACAGTCACCATGACCGCGGTGCTCCAAGTGGTGGCTCAACCGCAAACCACTTACCAAATGATACCTCAACAGCTGGTTGCCCAGTCACCAGCATTTAACCCTACGTTACAGAGGCAGACCACTACCTTTCATCCCAATGGTAGAGGCTCTGGAAGGGGCTACTCAAAGCACCCCTCACGAGGAAAGAGGGGTAGGAGAGGAGGCGGTCAGGGATATAAATCCTCCGGAAAACAGAAGCAATGAGATGCTTCAGGTAGGAGGGAGGCTCCAACAATTTCAGGATTGTTGGACCTTCGATCCTTGGGCCCACAGCCTAATCAAGAACGGACTTACATGAAGCTGGAGCGAGGCTCCACCATCATTTCCTCAATTCTTCCAACACTCCACCCCCTTACTGAAAGAATATACACTATAACTATTGAGCAAACAGGTAATAAGGAGAGCAAAGTCCATCAAATTCCAGGGAAGGCTGTTTTGTGTTCCCAAGAAGGACTCAGACAAACTCAGAGTCATTCTGGACTTGTCGCCACTCAACAAACTCATCGAGAACAAGTAGTTCAGGATGTTAACCCTTCAACACATAAGGACCCTGTTACCAAAAGGGGAGTACACATTCTCGATAGACCTGGCAGATGCTTACTGGCATATTCCAGTCAACAGCCCCCTCTCCTCCTACCTAGGATTCAGGCTACAGAAGAAGTAGTACGTCTTCAGAGCCATGCCCTTCGGACTAAACATAGCCCCAAGGATTTTCACGAAACTTGCAGACGCAGTCGTTCAACAACTACGCCTAGAAGGCGTTCAGGTAGCAGCGTACCTGGATGACTGGCTGGTGTGGGCAGCATCCAGGACGGCTTGTCTGCAAGCATCCAAGAAAGTGATCCAGTTCCTGGAACATCTCGGATTTAAGATCAACATAAAAAAGTCTTGACTTTCTCCAGCTCAAGAGTTTCAATGGTTGGGAATCCATTGGAATTTGAAGTCACACCGTCTCTCCATTCCCCACGGAAGAGGAGAGAGATGGCAGAATCTGTCAAGAGACTACTGAAATCCGACAGGATCTCGGGACGCCAAGAGGAAAGAGTACTAACCTCTCTCCAGTTTGCAGCAGTGACAGACCCAGTGCTAAAAGCACAACTAAAAGATGCGTCGGGAGTCTCGAGAAGATACGCATCAAACGCTCAAAGAGATCAAAGAAGACCGATACCAACCTTAATACGATCACTTCTCAAGCCATGGTCGAAGGCCAAGAACCTAAAGAGGACTGTGCCCTTGCAACCACCTCCACCATCGGTCACCATCAACACGGATGCCTCGACGGAAGGATGGGGAGGTCACTCCCATCAACAGAAAGTCCAAGGGACCTTCCACATCAACATTTTGGACGCCATGGCAGTCCTTTTGACGTTGAAGAAACTCTCCCTTCACAGATCAGCCCACATCAGGCTGATCCTGGACAGCGAAGTGATAATGAGATGTCTGAATCGTCAAGGATCGAGATCGCCCTAGATCAACCAAGTGATATTGGCTATCTTCCGCCTGGCGGAAAAGAAGAGATGACATTGGTCAGCAATTCACCTTCAAGGGTTCCGCAATGTGACAGCGGACGCTCTATCCAGGCTCAGGCCGATAGAGTCAGAATGGTCCCTAGACTCCTTCGTCTTGCATCAAGTCCCGGAACTGCAGATCGACCTCTTCGCGATGAGCAACAACAAGAAACTACCTCGATATGTAGCCCCATACGAGGACCCACTAGCGGAGGCGACGAACGCCATGTCCCTTGATTGGAACAGATGAGACCGGATTTACCTGTTCCCTCCGACCAATCTCCTAATGAAGGTCCTCAACAGGCTGAGATCCTTTCGGGGAACGGCAGCTCTAGTGGCTCCCAAGTGGCCCAAGAGCAACTGGTTCCCTCTGGTAATGGAACTGAAGCTGAGGCTAGTCCCTCTTCTGGACCCAGCACTATCTCAACAGGTTCAGAAGTTAATTGTCTTCACTTCATCACAGAGAACCCAAAAACTTCATCTCATGATTTTCTCTCCTTAGAGGTTAAGAAAAGATTTGTGATCTCGAAAGGCAGTACAGTATAGACTTATTAGAAGAATACAAGTCTAGGTCAACTAGAAGACAATATGAATCGTCTTGGAAAAAGTTGGTTGCTTTCGTCAAAGCAAAAGGACCGAAAGAAATCTCAGTGGACTTCTATCTGTCCTTCTTTATCCACCTTCATAAACAAGGACTGGCAGCCAACACGATAACTACGTGTAAGTCGGCTCTGACTAGACCTTTGCTATATGCCTTCCAAGTAGACCTGTCGAATGAAATCTTTAACAAGATCCCTAAGGCATGTGCTAGACTCAGGCCTGCAGCCCCTCCGAAGCCCATTTCATGGTCCCTGGACAGTGTCCTACACTATGCTTCAACAGTGAACAATGAAGATTGCTCTCTTAAGGATCTAACCTAAAAAGTTATTTTCCTGTTCGCTATAGCCTCAGGGCTAGAGTTAGTGAAATAGTGGCCCTATCCAGAGACGAGGGCCATATTTAGTTCACAGAAGCGGGAGAACTGAATCTTTTTACTGATCCAGCCTTTCTAGCAAAAACTGAGCTACCAAAAGGTGGTGTCCCTGGGGAATCAGCCCTCTGAAGGAAGATATCTCGCTGTGTCCAGTAGAATGTCTAAAGGTCTATCTTCAAAGAACTTCAGACTTCAGGGGAGGACAGCTCTTTAAA
>NC_090731.1:95436397-95441397 GCF_036898095.1 Palaemon carinicauda | reverse complement strand
GTGAGATAAACAACCACATACTCATTTAATTTTCCTCTCTTTACAGGAGGACCAAATGAAGTGCAATGTCACCTTTTGCAACCACAGGAGTAAGGACTTCTGTGGCCACAAAGTGTGCAGGTCTCATGCCCCCTGCACCAAACAGACCGAAACCCTGCGGTAATGGGACCCCCAAGACTGCAACATATGCCGGACCTTGGTGACCGAAGGTTTCGATGACCCCAAGTCAGCGGAGTCGAGGGATGCAGCACGAGAAAAGCTGCGCAGATGGGTACAAGGGTTCCAAAAGAACTCTACGAGACCGTACCTTCCTAATGAAAGGATGCGCGACTTGCTGTTCCCCAAAGCGGGTATTAAAGCTGTCGTGCCAACTCCCCTGCGTCCAGATTGCCATCGAGACGGATGTCAGTGACGGGTTACAAGGCATGAACATCCACCAGGAAAGGATGTCTGCAGTGTCCACGGACACTGAAAAGGATCTTCTCAAGGATGGATCACGAGGGGGAGTCTACTCTACCTCCCGATGAAGCTGATGAAGTCGAGTCGGAGTCCCTTCCGGCACCAGAGACGTTACCTTCAACATCTTCTGCCCCTCCATCAGACGACACGAGACAGGCCCTGGCCAATCTTACGGCTCTAATGGAGAGCATTCCCAAGCAAGGCGAAGCTAGAGAAGCGAAACTTGAGAGAGCTCCGTGAAGCTTGACTCGCCGCCTCCCGTGGGTCACACAAGAGACTCAGAGTCCAAGACCACCCAACCTGCTCCGAAAATAATCCCTGGAGGTATCCGGAGTTTATGCCGATCACCAACGGCAAACTCTACATATTGGAGAAAAAGGGAGCCGTCCCCCTAGATGACATTCAGTTCTTGCCAAGCTTAAATGCTTACCCAGACTTCTTTATTCGACTGAAGCAAGAGCCAGGGTCGAAGGAAGAGACGGAACCCAAGGAGGTCATGGTATTTGACCACGACAAGGCACAGGCTCTCTTGTTAAGCAGCCTAAAGAAGGTGGGCTACACGAACTCTAAGATGTCTGCCCTGACCAAGAAACATCCTACCTTTCTTGCTCCAGCTTCAATAGCCTTCCCCTTTACATTGAAGGCTTTTGAAGCCATTGCCATGGCAGTAGAAGCAGGAAAACCTTGTCTTACACTGGAAGACTGTAGACCCCTGTTGTTAGCCCTGCTCATGGAGGATAAGGATTGGAAAGAAGTCCACCTAACCTTCTCGGTAGGGAAGCTGGATGCAGATATCACTGGACGTTAGTTCAACGAGAATCTCCCAAAGCTGTCAGACTTCCTCTTGCGTAGGGAGCAAGAGATGAAGGAGAGACTAACGGCATCCCTATCCCTACAGAACTGTATGGAGATGTGCGCAGGCTTAAAGAGCAACCCAGACATGAACATGGTCATGGCCAAAATGCACATGGCCACCTTAGTAAAGGACCTGTACGGCTTTATGAAAGCCAGGAGAGCATGCAGAGAGTTCGTGTTTGCTACAGCAACTGTGAAACACGAAC
Organism: Palaemon carinicauda; assembly: GCF_036898095.1. Taxonomy (NCBI): domain Eukaryota; kingdom Metazoa; phylum Arthropoda; class Malacostraca; order Decapoda; family Palaemonidae; genus Palaemon; species Palaemon carinicauda. Next base: position 95,439,877 of record NC_090731.1, on the reverse strand, counting down.
CCAGGAACCTGATAGCTTCCAATATCTGGGGTAAAGACCACCTCCCAAATGAAGTGGTCACACAAAGCCGCCACGGAGAATAGAAATCTTCTCCAGAAGTGGGGCATGTCATCCAAACGTAAGTCTTCCTCGGATGCGGGTCCCCAACCTAAGAGGAAGACCAAGAGACCTAGACTAACCTCTCGCCCTGCTCAGCAACAACATCCCACAGTTACCGTGACCGCGGTGCCCCAAGTGGTGGCTCAACCGCAAACCATATTCCAAATAGTGCCTCAGCAGCTGGTTGCCCAGTCACCAGCATTCAACCCTAGGTTTGAGAGGCAGACCACTACCTTTCGTCCCAAAGGTAGAGGCTCCAGACGGGGCTCCTCAAAACACCCCTCACGAGGTAAGGGAGGACGCGGTCAGGGAGGTAAATCCTCCGGACAACCGAAGCAATGAGATGCTTCAGGTAGGAGGGAGGCTCCAACAATTTCAGGATTGTTGGACCTTCGATCCTTGGGCCCACAGCCTAATCATGAACGGACTTGGATGAAGCTGGAGCAAGGCTCCACCATCATTTCCTCAATTCTTCAAACACTCCACCCCCTCACTGGAAGAATATACCCTAGAACTATTGAGCAAATAGGTAAGAAGGAGGGCAAAGTTCATCAAATTCCAGGGAAGGCTGTTTTGTGTTTCCAAGAAGGACTCAGACAAACTCAGAGTCATTCTGGACTTGTCACCACTCAACAAGTTCATAAAAAACAGCAAGTTCAGGATGTTAACCCTTCAGCACATAAGGACCCTGTTACCAAAAGGGGCGTACACAGTCTCAATAGACCTGGCAGATGCTTACTGGCATATTCCAGTCAACAGCCCCCTCTCCTCCTACCTAGGATTTAAGCTACAGAAGAAAAAGTATGTATTCCAAGCCATGTCCTTCGGACTAAATATAGCCCCAAGGATATTCACGAAACTTGTAGACACAGTCGTTCAACAACTACGCCTAGAAGGCGTTCAGGTAGCAGCGTACATGGACGACTGGCTGGTGTGGGCATCATCCAAGACGGCTTGTCTGCAGGCATCCAATAAAGTGATCCAGTTCCTGGAACATCTCGGATTCAAGATCAACTTCAAGAAGTCTTGACTTTCTCCAGCTCAAGAGTTTCAATGGCTAGGAATCCATTGGAACTTGAAGTCACACCGCCTCTCCACTCCCCCAGGGAAAAGGAGAGAGATTGTAGGATCTGTCAAGAGACTACTGAAATCCAACAGGATCTCGAGACGCCAAGAGGAAAGAGTACTGGGCTCTCTCCAGTTCGCAGCAGTGACAGACCCAGTGCTAAAAGCACAGCTGAAAGATGCGTCAGGAGTCTGGAGAAGATACGCATCAAACACTCGAAGAGATCAAAGAAGACCGATACCGACCTTACTACGATCACTTCTCAAGCCATGGTCGAAGGCCAAGAACCTAAAGAGGACTGTGCCCTTGCAACCACCTCCAACATCAGTCACCATCCACACAGATGCCTCGACGGAAGGATGGGGAGGTCACTCCCATCAAAGGAAAGTCCAAGGGACTTGGTCTTCTCTGTTTAAGACCTTTCACATCAACATTTTGGAGGCCATGGCAGTTCTTTTGACATTGAAAAAACTCTCTCCTTGCAGATCAGCCCACATTAGGCTGATCCTGGACAGCGAAGTGATAATGAGATGTCTGAACCGACAAGGCTCGAGATCGCCCCATATCAACCATGTGATATTGGCCATCTTCTGTCTGGCGGAAAAGATAAGATGGCATTTATTAGCAGTTCACCTTTAAGGGTTCCGCAATGTGACGGCAGATGCTCTATCCAGGCTCAAGCTGATAGAGTCAGAATAATCCCTAGATGCAGACTCATTCTCCTTCATCTTACAACAAGTCCTGGAACTGCAGATCGACCTCTTCACGACAAGAAACTACCTCGATATGTAGCCCCATACGAGGACCCTCTAGCGAAGGCGACGGATGCCATGTCCCTTGATTGGAGCAGATGGGACCGGATTTACCTGTACCCTCCGACCAATCTCCTAATGAAGGTCCTCAACAGGCTGAGATCCTTCCGAGGAACAGCAGTTCTAGTGGCTCCCAAGTGGCCCAAGAGCAACTGGTTCCCTCTGGTAATGGAACTGAAGCTGAGGATGGTTCCTCTACCGAACCCAACATTATCTCAACAGGTTCAGAAGTAGACTGTCTTCGCTTCGTCACAGAGAACCCAAAACCTTCATCTCATGATTTTCTTACCTTAGCGGTTAAGAAAAGATTTGGGATCTCAAAAAGCAGTATACTGTAGACTTCTTAGAAAAATACAAGTCCAAGTCAACCAGAGGACTATATGAATCGTCTTGGAAAAAGTGGGTTGCTTTCGTCAAAGCAAAATGACCGAAAGAAATCACAAAAGAATTTTTTCTGTCCTTCTTTAGCCACCTTCATAAACAAGGTCTGGCAGCCAACACGATAACTATGTGTAAGTCGGCCCTGACTAAACCTCTTTTATATGCCTTCAAAGTGGACCTGTCGAATGAAATATTTAACAAGATCCCAAAGGCATGTGCTAGACAGGCCTGCAGCTCCTCCGAAGCCCATTTCATGGTCCTTGGACAAGGTCTTACATTATGCCTCAACAGTGAACAATGAAGATTGCTCTCTTAAGGATCTAACTCAAAAAGTTATTTTCCTGTTCGCTATCGCCTCGGGGCTAGAGTTAGTGAAATACAGTAGTGGCCCTATCCAGAAACGAGGGCCATATTCAGTTCACAGAAGTGGGAGAACTGAATCTTTTTCCTGATCCAACCTTTCTCGCTAAAAACGAGCTACCTACTAAGAGATGGGGTCCCTGGAGAATCTGCCCTCTTAAGGACGATGTCTCTCTGTGTCCAGTAGTACAGTATGTCTAAAAGTCTATCTTCTAAGAACTTCAAACTTCAGGGGAGGACAGCTCTTTAAAGGAGAAACTTCAGGATCAAACTTATCCCTAAATCAACTGAGGGCAAAGCTCACCTACTTTATTCACAGAGAGGATCCCAACAGTACACCCGCAGGTAACGATCCAAGAAAAATTGCTTCATCACTGAACTTTTTTCAGTGTATGGACTTTTGAGCGTCTTTGCTCGTACACTGGATGGAAGTCATCCAGAGTCTTCTATAAACATTATGGAAAGCAAGTGCATGAGTTGAAGCATTATGTGGTGGCGGAAGGTAGTGTATTAAAACCTGTCGTCTAGTACTGCGATGAACAGTGAATTGATTGGGACTCAATTACGGTGAAAAAGTGTAGACACCTCCAGTGCAATGCTTTTCAAGTGAGTGTCACCATGGTAACACCAAGGACTGTTCAAAAAATTTCAAGTGTAGAATTATACAGATAACACTTGTGCCATGTGTACTTTACATAGTGTTGATAATATCCCAACATTTACAGAAAACTATATTAGAAAATTTTATTAAATTTTCAAATT
>NC_090731.1:95278897-95431397 GCF_036898095.1 Palaemon carinicauda | reverse complement strand
TATATATATATATATACTTATATATATATATATATATATATATATATATATATATATATATATATATATATATATATATATATATATATATATATATATATATATATATATATATATATATATATATTATACATATATATGTATATGTGTATATATATATATATATATATATATATATATATATATATATATATATATGTATATGTGTATATATATATATATATATATATATATATATATATATATATATATATATATATACATATACATATATATGTATTATATATATATATATATATATATATATATATATATATATATATATTTATATATATATATTTATATATATATATATATATATATATTTATATATATATATTTATATATATATATATATATATATATATATATATATATATATATATATATACACACATTTATATAATATATATATATATATATATATATATATATATATATATATATATATATATATATATATATATATATATATATATTATATATATTATGGATTTTGAGCGAAGCGTAAAATCTATTTTTGGGTGAGATAGCCATGTCGTCTTGATGGAAGTTCCTATAAGGTAGCTTCTTAGGGTGTATTTGACTATGATGATATTCCCAGAGAATTTTACCTTAAGGTACCCAGAATTCTAACTCCTGGTGCGAATATCCCTAATTAATTCTTATAGGGATATCGCATGATATCAGAGGACGTATTCTTGACACGCCACATAGCTATCTAAACCCCGAATAGCGTTAACGCTTCGATAGGGAAAAGTGGCAAGAAAACGAAAACAAAAGGAGAGCCGTTATTAAGCCACCTTTCCTTCCCGTTTCGAGTCTTTATATGACATCATCAACGGCGCCATCTTATTCCTTGTAGCAATATGCGAGGTGCTACAGATACTGTACTATTGGGAGGTGTTCTTCAGCCCTTTCTAAGAAAAAGGAAGGGCGGGTCCATAAGGACGACATGGCTATCTCACCCAAAAATAGATTTTTTGTTTCGCTCAAAATCCGTTTTTTGGGCTCAGGCTATGTCGTCGTGATGGAAGTTTACCAGAGCATTACCGTATCTGTGGATTCTCATTTCGTGCCTTAACCTCAAGATAACCTTTTCATTGGTCTATCTAGACCTAGAGAACTATGATATTACCGTTATACATCATTACTTCTAAACATAAACCATGTTAGTAATTCCTGCCCCCTACAGGGAAGAGTCATGCTAGACTCTGGAAAAGTCTCGAGGGATACATATTACCTATGGATGCCCAGCAGACAAACCGGTATAATGGTCTCGACCTATACCTTCTAAAGCAAAGTTTGTATTGAAACTCACCAATGTCCGTAAGAAATACTGACACCTCCCCCGGTTTACCTATTTTGATTTGTGTACTGATCAAAGGTTTATATCCGTTTAGGAACAGAGATTATATATATACGTATCAGATATCATCCCATTCAGAGTATAATGGTCTATCCTAAATAAGGATTGACCTAATCGATGAGTGTTTGTCTACACGTAGGAACAATCTTTTAAAATTTTCTGTATTATTAAATAATATCTATAGGCAGAAGTGCAATGCTCAATATATTTTTCATAAAAATTAACCTAGGCGAATAAGACGCAAACTTCATTTAGAACTAGTTTATAGACAAACAATAAATATATAGATCAATCAACATTAATGGAAATACATAAAATGTGGATGAAATAAATTGAAGCATAAAGATAACAGTAATATTAGAAAAACATGTTTCATCTGAAAAGGAAACATATAAATGCCACTTGAAAACGAAAATGTTAATATATTTTCATTAATAACTGTCATTACTGTCTATTCACACTTGCGTAAAACGCATTGCACGTGTCACTCATTATGCTTATTTCACCTTTGTCTATGGAACAGTTTATAAGGACACCTTAGTGGCCTTTCACTTGGTATGTTGTACCGACCAGGGACCACACACCCACCCTTAAATTAATCGTCACAATTAATTTCACTGTTCCTCGCAGAATAAAGCAACAGGTTTAAGGACACTACCTGCTGCTACCACAGACCTCTTCAGTTCCTCCACCTGCTTCGCGTAATGCTTAAAAAATACCCTGGATGACTTCCAGCCAGTGTATGAGCGAAGGTGTTCAATATTCATATTATTGAAAAAGTTCAGGGATGAGGCAATTTTTCTCATATCATGACCTGCGGGTGTACTGTCTGGATCCGCTCTGCGAAAAAAAAGTAGGTGATCTTTGCCCTTAGTTGCTTCAGAGACAAGTTTGCACCTGAAGTTTCTCCCCTAAAAAGCTGTCCTCCCCTAAAGTCTGAAATTCTATGAAGATAGACCTTTAGTCACTCTACTGGACATAGAGAGACATCTTCCTTCAGAGGGCAGATTCTCCAGGGACCCCACTTTTTGGTGGGTAGCTCATTTTTGGCAAGAAACATTGGGTCCGGAAAAAGATTGAGTTCTCCCCCTTCCAAGAACTGAATGTGACCTTCCTCTCTCAAGAGGGCCACTATTTCACTAACTCTGGCCCCCGAGGCTAGTGCAAATAAAAATATAACTTTTTGGGTCAAATCCTTCAAAGCGCACTCATCGTTGTTCATCATAGAAGCGAAGTGAAGAACCTTCTCCAGACACGATGAAATAGGTTTCGGAGGCGCTGCCGGCCTGAGTCTAGCGCAGGCCTTAGGAATCTTGTTAAAGATTTCGTTAGAGAAGTCGACCTGAAAGGCATACAGTAAAGGTCTTGTCAAAGCAGACTTACACGTCGATATTGTGTTGGCTGCTAAACCTTGTTCATGAAAGTGGATAAAAAATGATAAACAGAAGTCTGTCGAGATTTCCTACAAAAAGTCTATACTGTCCTTTGAGATCCCGAATCTTTTCTTTACTACTAAGAAGAAAAAATCATGAGATGAAGGTTCCGGGTTTTCTGTGATGAAGCAAAGACAGTCGACTTCTGCACTAGGTGAGTCAGAACTGGATCCGGCAACGGCACAAACTTCAGCCGTAGTTCCAATGCCAGAGGGAACCATACGCTGTTTGGCCACTTGTGAGCCACTATTGCAGCCGTCCCCTTGAATGATCTCAATTTGTCGAGGACCTTCAGTAGAAGGTTGGATGGAGGGAACAGGTAAATCCTGGACCATCTGTTTCAATCGAGGGACATTGCGTCCACTGCTTCCGCTAGGGGATCATTGTATGGGGCCATGTAACGATGTATCTTCTTGTTGTCGCTCGTCGCAAAGAGGTCTATCTGTAGTTCTGGGACTTGATGTAAGATGGAGAACGATCCTGCGTCTAGGGACCATTCTGACTCTATCGGTGTGAACCTGGATAGAGCGTCCGCCGTCACGTTGCGGAACCCTTGAAGATGAACTGCTGACAAGTGCCATCTGTTCTTTTCCGCCAAACGGAAGATGGCCAACATCACTTGGTTGATTTGAGGTGATCTCGAACCTTGGCGATTCAGGCATCTCACTATCACCTCGCTGTCCAGAACCAGTCTTATGTGCGAGGAGATAATTTCTTCAGTGTAAGTACTACCATGGCATCCAGAAAGTTGATGTGAAATGTCTTGAATAAGCTGGACCAAGCTCCTTGGACTTTCCTTTGGTGAGAGTGACCTCCCCATCCTTCCTTTGAAGCGTCTGTGTGGATGATGACTGAAGGTGGAGGTGGTTGAAGAAGTATCGATTTCTTCAGTTGCTCAGCTTTGGACCACGGCTTGAGAAGCGTTCGCAATCGAGTCGGTAATGGTCTTCTCAGATCTCTTCGAATGTTTGATGCGTATCTTCTCCAAACTTCTGTTACATCCTTTAACTGTGCTCGTAGCACTGTGTCTGTCACTGAAGCAAACTGTAGAGAGCTCAGCACTCTCTCCTGTTCGCTTCTTGATATCCATTTGGATTCCAGCAGTCTCTTGACAGATCCCGCTATCTCTTTCCTTTTCTTTAGTGGAATGGAAAGTTGATTTGACTTTTAAGTCCCAGTGGATTCCCAACCACTGAAACTTTTGAGCCGGAGATAGTCGAGACTTTTTGGCATTAATCTTGAATCCTAGATGTTCCAGGAACTGGATCACTTTCTTGGAAGCCTGCATGCATTCCATCTTGGATGCTGCCCACACCAGCACTTGGACACCCTTTAGGCGTAATGATGAACGACTGCATTTGCAAGCTTCGTGAATATCCTTGGGGCTATGTTTAGCCCGAAGGGCATGGCTCTGAAGGCATAAAGTCTTCGTTTTAGCTTGAAACCTAGGTAGGAGGAGAGTTGATTATTGATTGGAACGTGCCAATAGGCGTCTGACAAGTCTATCGAGACAGTGAAAGCCCATTTAGCAACAGGGTCCCTAAGTGTTGAAGTGTTAACATCCTGAACTTGGAGTTTACTATGAACTTGTTGACTGGCGACAAGTCCAGAATGACTCTGAGTTTTTCTGAGTCCTTCTTGGGAACACAAAACAGCCTTCCTTGGAACTTGATGGACTTTACTCTCTAAATTATTCTTTTCTCCAAGAGTTCCTGTACGTATTCTTCCAGGACGGGGGTGGAGTGTTGGAAGAATTGTGGGAATAGAGGTGGAGCGCTGTTCCAGCTCCAACCCAGTCCGTTCTTGATTAAGCTGTGGGCCCAGGGATCGAATGTCCAGCGATCCCGAAATAAGTACAGTCTCCCTCCTACCGTAAGTATCTCACTTCTGCTGTGGACCTGAGGGCTTGCCTCCTTGACCGCGTCCTCCTCTGAATCCCCTTCCTCTTGAAGGGCGTCTAGAGGAACCTCTGGCTGCTCCTCTAGCTTTCGGACGAAAGGGCGTTGACTGCCTCTCGAAAGCTGGGTTAAAGGCAGGCGACTGTGTCGCTACTGGCTGAGGTACCAACTGGTACGTAGTTGGAGGTTGTGCCACCATCTGAGGCACTGCGGTCGTAGGAAGTTGTTATTGTTGTTGCTGTCTGTAAGGCTTGGCCGGCCGAGAGGGTATCCTAGGCTTCTTCATCTTCATCTTAGGTTGGGGACCCTCATCCAGGGAAGACTTTCTCTTGAGAGATAGGCCCCACTTTTGGAGAAGGTTCCTATTCTCCGTGACAGCCTTGTCTACTACCTCTTTGACTACTTCACTCGGGAAGAGGTCCTTACCCCAAATACTGGATGAGATCAGTTTTCTGGGTTCGTGTCTCACCGCAGCTGAGGCGAACACGAACTCTCTACTAGCTCTCCTAGCTTTAATAAAACTATATGGATCTTTGGTCACGGTGGCCAAATGGGTTTTGACCACTACCATAAACATTTCTTGATTTTTGGGGTCACTTGCCATGGTCTCCAGAGTAGTCTGAAGGGATATAGATGCAGCAAGTCTTTCTTTTGTCTCTTGCTCCCTACGCAAGAGAAATTCAGACAGCTTTGGAAGGTCCTCACAGAACTGACGTCTGGCAATATCTGCTTCCAACTTCCCGACTGAGAAAGTAAGGTGGACGTCCTTCCAGTCTTTTTGGTCCATAGATAACGTCAGGGATAAAGGCTTGCACTTGTCCAACGAAGGGCATGGCTTCCCTGCCTCGACCACCTTTAAGGCAGCCTTGTACCCTTTCTCCATAAAGGGGAAGGCTCTAGTTGGAGAAGCCACAAAGGAGGGGTGCTTCTTACTCAACGCAGGTACCTTTGAGTTGGTGAAGCCTCTCTCTTTCCTTGAGCTAGAAAGTAAAGCCTGTGCTTTACCGTGGTCAAAGACTATGACCTCCTTTGGCTCCGTTTCCTCCTTTGAGGGTGGCTCCTTCCTGAGACGGACATAACAGTCCGGGTAAGACTCCTTGCTGGGCCAGAATTCCAATTTTTCATGGGGAACTGATCCCAGCTTATCTAAAATGACAATTTTGCCAGATGTCATCGGCATGTGTTCGGCATACTTCCTAAGGATTTGCGTCCGAACATAAGGGGAGATCCTACATGCTGAGCTTCTTCTGGGGCCCATGTGATGCTGCGAGTCTGCGCATCTCCAGCTTCATCGCAGCTTCTTTTTCATCATTTTTCTAATGCATTTGTGGAATCATTTCAACAATAGAAGAAAAAGTCCTTCCCAGTTCCTCTGGGATAGCAGACGAAGTCGAGGGAACTGGTTCAGGGGCCGGAACCGATGAGACCGACACCGCGTCGACCTCTTCCTCTTCGGTTTCAGGAGCTTGGGTCTGCTCCTCCTCCTGACCTTCTGCGAGAAGCTCTTTCTCAGTGTACTCCGACACTTTTGACATCCTATCGTCCAGTTGGATATCTTGTAAAGCATCCAAGACTTCGAAATCTACCAGAATCTGGACTACATGGATCTCTGAATGAGGCTGTGTAGGCCATGGGCCAGCAGGTGAAATCATCCCCCCCCTAGGGATTTTTGCAGACAATGTTATTTTTATTCCTTAGAGTCTATAGATTCATATTCTGATTGTTTGCATTCTGGATGCTGGTGATTTTGGCTGATAAAGCCAAAATTCGAGAAATATTTAGAGAAAAAAATGTAATATAAAATAATGTTAGTTTTATATATGACGCAGAGAAATAAACCAATACTTATAAAAGTGGTATGGAATTAGGGGTTTAAAAGTATGCAGAATCGAATGAAATAGTTTGTTTTATCGAAATAATAAAGAATTCTGGCTTAATTTACGTTCAAAATTCAATTTTGAGCTACCAAGAAAATGTATATCACTATAGTTTGCTATAATTTATTTCAGTGAAAAGATGGATTGACAGCATCAAAATATTCATAAAGAGCAGGTTTTTTAGATGTAATTTCATATAAAATATGTCATATTCAGAAATATATTAAAGCATATGATAGCGTGAGAAAATATATCTTTGCCGCTTAGAATGCGGTATACTGCTCGGATACAACCCGTCCTCTCTTGTGAACCATAGGCTAGTTGCCGACCCCTCCCAGCTCCAAGATATTTTTTTAGACATTACTTTTTCATCTTCTTGGAGGCAATAGATTCAGAGTACGATTATCTGCAGGCTGGCTTTTGGAGATTTTGGTTGCTACAAACCAAAATTTAAAAAAAATAGTGGCCAAAGAATAGGGAAATATTAACCTAATTGATATATGCATATTCTTCTTTAAGGTATATTGGGTTCATTGGGTTAGTTTATTACTAACACGGTTCTTATATATTATAAAATTTATGATAAGTATTTATATATCTAACATATAGATCGTTATACATTGGTCTCTTAAAAATGAAGACACTTTGGTGCAGTTTAATCTCCTTAAGCCGACATAATAGATTAAGTCAGAGGATTTTGGCTCAAAATAATTAAGGACATTAAGATAAACTACAAGAAATAATTATGATTTTTCTATTACAAAAGATATTTTGTGGTACAAACACAAAAGAAAAAAAATAAAGTACTCCTTTTGTAGATATTAGTGCTTAAAAAAAGTAACATTTGGTAATAAGAGAATAACTATGATTGAAATGCATACACAAACAACCATAATTAATAAGACATTTGATTAAAGAAAAAAATTTATTTTAGAACTTAAATGCATACTCTAGCCTGAAAAGACTGATGAATTAATGGCACAAGAAAAGTAATATTATAATTTGTGAATAGATGTAATGTGCAGCATTCTCACATAACAGACAAACATAGATGAAGAAATCGTGATTTATTTTCTTTATAAATGAAAGTTTTTGGTACAGGTACAATGAATTAAAGTAATCATTTTGGTAATATAATATTAAGCCTTAAGAACAAAAACACAGAGTATTTGGCAGCAAAAAAATAGATTATGAAAGAAATAGAAAAATAACTATATCTGATAAGAAATTCCATTAAAAAAAAATTGGCTTTTAGAGCTTAAATGTACACTCTCACCTGAAACTGAGTAATGAGTTCATTGCACAGGGAAATGAATATTTTGTTTTTTGCTTTACATTAATGTACAGCACCTCATATAACAGGAAAACAAAAGAACAAGGTTATTACATAACCTTAAAAAAATTCAATATGTTTCTGACTATGGCATTCATAAAAATAATTCTTCATAAAGCAAATGTATAAAGTGAAGTGTAACTGCTAAGGAAAAATTTCTTGAAATAGCAATCTAATATACCTTTGGCACATTGGACTAGATAAAGTACCCTTTATAAGAATAGAACTAATCGATATAGCTAAATAGATATGTACAGAATATTTTCCTATATTACCGAGTAATTTGTAATCATAATAGATAACGAGAATGGATTCATGATGAATATTGCATCTTTAATCATCATACTCATGCATTAAGTCTGTGATATTGTTAATTTCTTCTGGCTCATCTTCATAAGACTCCTCAAACTCTTCCTCCTCTACGTGCTCATCTAGAATATCAATCAATTCTTGTGGCATCGGTGATCCACTACACCATACAAATTCTAAGTTTCCTTCACTGAGACACCACCCATGTCCGTCTGGCGAAGGTATATCTGGCTCAGCTTGATCTGCTCTGTTCCATATGAGTGCTTGATAGTTTGCCCTCTTTATATGTTCTCTGAGTGACATACGGCATGGAGGCAGCAAACTCATATCTATCCCATCACAATCTGAAATTATGGCTGATTTGGGGACGTATCTTTGAAGAAAAAGATTGTAACGTACTTTGTCAATAGATGACTGAGTTGATGACTGATTGTAGAGTAGACAAGTAAATTTTTCTAGCTGGATATACGTATTTTCATCCACAGCAGAACTAGATCCAAGATTTTTGAAAGTGGAAATAAACTCTGGGTTCTTCTGTAGTAATTTCCATGGTAATAATTTACCCTTCCGAACAAATGCACTCACACTATCACAACCAGAATAAGCATGAAGGGAAGGCAAGACTTCACATAACTCCTGACCAGTTTTATCTACAACTTTATGTACTCTATGAGGCGTCTTTTGTCTCCTACTCCTGTATCGAACAAAATGGTTTGTTTTAAGACTTGAGCAAATTTCAGCAACAAGATGAAAACATCTGTATCTGGTGATCTTATAACAATGGTGAAATCTTCAGATACTTGAGAAGCCATATGACGAAGATGTAAAATAATTCTACTATCAGCATCCTCTTGGGATGACTGCAGGGCCTCAACCTCATATGTTTCTGTTTGCAGTCCATCAGTACTTGTGATAGCTGTGCAGTTACGAGCATTCACAAAATGAATAACTCTTGTTTTTAAGCTTATTTGCATATTTATCTTGTTTCCACTCCCAGTAAGAACTGGATCAATTGCTCTTTGTTCTTTGTATCGGTTAAGAAACTCTTCCAATTTCTGGGAATTTTTGTTAAGCTACCTTTAAGCAAGAATGTAGCTGATGCTCCTCTTCGCTTCCTTTCTGGATTTTTAATAGAATGAGTCAGGTATGTGTCTGTGACAAAATCAACCCGACTGACTTTAGGGAGTTGATCAATTACTTTTTCAGCTAGTTCTTCATCGTCCCCTCTCTCGGGGAAATCAGCATCTAGGGTCCTCTGTAAAGCCGACCTCTACCAACTGAAGGTAAACCATTGTTCCTGTGTGTGACTCGGTATTGTGTCAATAATGTTATGTTCTCATACCTAAAGAGGGGGTTGTTAGGTATGTCTTGGTGACCTCGGACGATTCCTATGACTTGGAAAATCTCTCACCTTGACAGTCACGTTGCTAGTATCACAAACACACAGCTTGTGTAGGCCACAGACCATGTATAGCAAGGTTTTAGCAAGGTGTAGGGGTTCCACCTATATGCTAACACACATAGAGGGAAATCTGCCGGACAAAGCCAAAAAGCTAGATTGGCAGGGACTTGCACCCTCCTAATGGGTGAGTCAACCACTATAAATAGCATTGATTTGTATTTTAGTTATGGAACAAATGACAAATTTAGAAGAAATTTATATTTTTCCTAACAATACAAGCCTGTAGCTATTCATACAAATTGGCCCACCAACACCAGTCCCTCCCCCACCCCCTACTAACTAGAAGAGGGGTGGTTAACCCTCCCTAAAAGTCTAATGGCTTGTCCTTCCAAAAGTAATACCCCTATAAATAGCTATAGGTTTGTATCATTAGGAAAAATACAAATTACTTCTAAATATTTCATGTTTTAAGGAATTTTGTTCATAATTAAAGTATCTACAGGTATGTTTATAAGGCCTTTGAAAATAAATAGGATTATAGAGCTAAGGAATTTTTCTATATATTATAGAAATAGTTTTTTGCCCTCTCTATTTCAAAATCTATTGATTTATTAATTTTTGATAATTTTTTAGTCTGATTACTTGTGAAATTCAAAATGTTTTTTTGTATAGATATCAATTTCTTGATGGGAATTGGTTGGTATGTTTATTACTATCAGTCTATTATTCATATGTCAGTAATATCCTTACTTAATTTCAGACAAACCTGACATTGTTATTGGGACGCCTTTGAGAATTCTTGCACATATGTCAGAAGGAAACCTTGACTTGAGAAAATCATTGAAATTGCTTGTAATTGATGAAGCAGATTTGATGTTTGCCTTTGATCATTTGAGTGACATTCAGGCTATTTTGAAGTAAGTTACTAGCAGATCTTTGTTTATTATCATTATCATCACCTCTTATGCCTATTGATGCAAAGGGCCTTGGGTAGATTTTGCCAGTCATCTATCTTGAGCTTTTAATTCCATACTTCTCCTTTCATCATCTACTTCACGCTACATAGTCCACACCAATATAGGCCTGGGTCTTCCACCTCTTTTAGACCCTTTTGGAGCCCAGCTGAATATTTTGTGAACTAATCTCTCTTGGAGAGTGCAAAGAGCGTGCCCAAACCATCTCCATTTACCCCTCTTCAGGATCTCATCCACACATGGTACGCGAGTAATCTCTCCTGCCATTCAAGTCCCAATATCCTTCTGAGGGCTTTGTTCTTAAATCTATTAAATCTATTGGAGATTGATTCATTGTCATACCATGACTCATGTCCATATAGTAATACTGATCTCACTAAACTGATATTTAGTCTGATTTTTTTATGTAATTTCAGGAGATTTGATTTCCAAATTTTACTTAACCTAGTATTGTCTGATTTGCTCTTTTCAATCTTTCACTAAACTCTAATTATAAAGACCCTGTATTGGAGATCATAGTTCTTAAATATTTAAATGATTCTACCTCATCAATCCTTTCTCCTTCCAATGATATTTTATCTTCCATTGCATACTCTGTTCTCATCATCTATGTCTCTTCTATTTTGAGCCCACCCTCATGAGAGAGAGAGAGAGAGAGAGAGAGAGAGAGAGAGAGAGAGAGAGAGAGAGAGAGAGAGAGAGAGAGAGTGTGTGTGTATGTGTGTTAATTATTAATACATGATAGATTGAATGACCCTTTGCTGTCTGTCTCTGAGTTTGACACGTATGATTCTTGTAGTGTAATACTGTGAGTGTGTGTGTGTGTTAATTATTAATACATGATAGATTGAATGACCCTTTGCTGTCTGTCTCTGAGTTTGACACGTATGATTCTTGTAGTGTGATACTGTTCGTGTGTTCTCGCCTGACAGTACTGCTGATTGCTGCCTCACCAGTCTCCATTGTGACTTCATTTGTTGTGGTTGAGTTGTGATTCTGTATTGTATCTTACATCAGGAAGCTTTATGTGCAAAGACAATAAACTCTCAGCATGTGACTAATATTCTTGTAAAAGCTGTTAGTTTCATTAGGTCAAGAGATTTAAATCACCACAAGTTTCAGCAGTTAATGATAGACATTGATGCAGAGTACAGTGATGTGAAGTATTTTTGTAAGGTAAGGTACCTAAGCAAAGCAGGAATGTTGAAGAGAGCATATGATGTTTTGGAAGAAATTGAGCTGTTCTTAGATATGAAAGGTAATGCTATCCCTGAATTGAGAGATAAGGAATGGAGATGTGATTTAGCATTTTTAGTTGATATAACTGATCATCTTAGTACGCTGAATGTTAGACTTCAAGGAAAAGATCAACTAGCAAATGAGATGTTCTCACTGATCAAAGGCTTCTAGATAAAATTGCATCTGTGGCAGTCACAAACCAGAAACCAAAACCCAACCCACTTTCCGACACTGAAAAACCATGACACTAGCAACCTTCAGTATCAGAAGTGTGGTGACAAGTTGGCAGTCTCACGAGAGGAATTCTCAGAAAGATTTGTTGACCTGAAGAAACATTCACAAGCCATTGAAGTCTTTACTTCTCCTTTTTCTGTGGATGTGACAGCAATTCCCGAGGACATGCAAATGGAAATAATTGAACTACAGTGTAATATGAACTAAGAAAGAAGTTTGATGATATTCAGTATACCAGTTTTATAAGAAGCATGTATCAGTAACAGTGTATCCAAAACTCTTTGTTCATGCGAGGAAAATGATGGCAGCGTTTGGTAGCACATATGTATGTGAGCAACTTTTTTCAAAAACGAATCTGGTCAAAAACAAGTATAGGTCTTCACTTACTGATGAACATTTGGAAAGTACCCTGTGTATAGCAACATCATCCATACAGCCTGTATATTGATGAGTTGGTGTCCCAAATACAACATCAACCATCTCACTAGGTTAGCCATTCATTTGCTCATTTATGGTTAGAAAAATGCCTGTGTTTGATAATTCTCATATTAATCATCCGAGTTAACCAATAATATGTAATTATTTATGTTTGTACATTATAATAGTAAGGTATGGTAGCCTTTCATTTGCTCATTTATTGTAAGGAAAATAGTTTTGTTTCTTATAATCTCACATATGTTTTCAATTGTAGTAAATAACATTAGATAGTAAGGTTATCTGGCCCTCCATACCAACAGAGTTTTGACATGGCCCTTGGGGGAAAAAGGTTGCACACCCCTAATTTACAGCTTTCTACTCAGTTAATGCCTTTTCTGCTATTTGTGTCATCATCATTCCTACCCCATTCTCTTCTAACTCCATCTGTCCTTCCTGAATAGATATATATATTTCCTGGGTGTAAAGTTTCCTTACCAATCCCCTTACGTGTTTCCTTTAGGGCCAAGATGTCAAAAATATATTTCATAAATTCACTCACTACTTGCTGTGACTTCCAAATCTGATTCATGCTTTTAACATTCCAATTACCAATTTCCAATTTTTCCTTAGTACTGGTATTTATAAACCGGGAGATTCTTAGCGTCCCACTACGCCTGGGACTGGGTGCCATTTTGTGATTTTCTCTTTCCATTGACTGACTAAATCCATAGAGGATTCATTGGCTAGATTCATCAAAGGATAGCCAGTTCCTTGTGATGTGCAGTGCCTATCTAACTAAGGCAAGTGACCCCTGTCAGTGTATACTAATCTTAGTAAAATCAGCTGCCACGCATTATGAGGAAAAGCCGAAGAGATGGTTTGTCCATCGCCTTAAATCCAATCCGTCACCCTGCTGCCTGTGACTTCCTCGAGATTTAGGGGGTCATTTCCTCCACACCCAAAGCTCTCATTACTTCACCAGGTTGCTCCTCCACTTATACGAGTATAACCGTTGGCAAACATGTATTGCTTAGATATACCGCCTCTTTATATTGCCAAATTTGCACATTACATACCCCTAAAACTTTGGATAATGGCCTTATACCATGAAGTAAACTTTATAATAAGATGCCTATCTATGCCACATCCTGTATAAGGATAAAATGATTGTTGAGTTTAATGTTATTTTTTGATTACATTAACTTTTATACTGCATATTTCAATCTTCTACCAAATTTTCCTCCTAATTATAGTTACTTTACAAATAATTTTCATTTGTTCCAACACAGATACTTACACCGAAACACTTTCTTAGGAGTCACTGGTGGCTCCTCTCTTAACGACCAGAGTTTTGCGTAGTTTACCCTACACCCACCTTCTAAGTGACTTGGTAGCGGAAGAGAACGTGACCTGGGGCAATGACCGAGGTCGGCCAAGAGGCCACGCTCTCACTCTAGGCAGTATGTTTTCTGGTCGCGTTGTTTGCACACACCGCTCTCCTTAGTTCTCTGTGCGACCCCCTTTGTTCGATCCCACGTGCTTCCCACATGGTTGTGATTCTTTAGCAAGGGTTCAGTGCCTTTACTCGTGCTTTAGCTTTCAACCCCTTGTGCTTTACTAGTGTTTCAGTACTTTCCCTTTTTCGCGTTCCTGTGTATTGCGATTCTTTGGGTTAGGCTATGGAGCCTGTTCGCCGTTGTCCTGGGCCTAGAGCCGGTAAGGCATGTGGGGCTTTCCTGTCCAAGCCTGAGGTAGACCCGCATACATTGTGTACCTTGTGCAGGGGCAAAGCCTGTTCTTCGTTGGACACGTGTCCCGAATGTGCGGAATGGAGTGAAGTTCAGTGGGTGAGGTTCGCCACCAAGAAGAAGGCGACGAAGAGATCACCACGGAAGTCAAACGTTTCTTCTCCCGCGACTTCGGCAGGAGAAGGGGCAGGTAGAGTGTATCCTTCTTCCCCTACTCAAGCTAAGGGAAAAAGGTAAGTCCTTGAAAGGTAAACGGATGGCGCATCCTTCCCGGGAGAGTGATAGTGCGGTTGAATCGTCTTTTGCTAAGGCGTTGACGGCGCCTGTAGGTGAGTGTAGTGGGGCTCCGAAGGACGGGCTTCTCTCACATAGGGGCCGCGTCGCTACGGAGGACCCCATGTGGTCTAAAAATGCTGCGTTTTCTTCTTCAGATCCCTGGGTAATTGTTTCAGGGGCATCAGCTACGGAAGGCGCCGTCGGCAGAGAGGAATCCCCGCAGGAGGACCCTTTGGCGTGGGACTTGCCAAAGGGCTCAGTGAGGCCTTCTCATGCGTTCCTCGCCCCTCCGCGTGGTTACCGACGAAGGCAACTCTTCAGGATCATCGGCCAATTCCTTCTACGTCGAGGCTGCGGAGGAGCCCCAAGAAGCCAAAGTCGTGTTCAAGGTCTCGACATTGCGAGGAGATCTACTCCTCAGGGCGAGACTCTTCTGATTCCTCGAGCAGGGACCGTCGAAGATGTCAAAGGAGGAAGAGGGATCCTTCCGTGTGGAGGAACTCCCCTTCGCGGTCTCCCACACGTTTTCGGGGCACGAGAAGCCCCCGCTCCCCTCCACCCAAAAGCAGGAGACCAGTATCACCGCAGGGGACGTGGGTTTTCGTCCCTAGCAAGGGTACGAAGGGCCTGGCCAGACCCGTTAGGGCGACACCTGAGCGGGAGGGAGACAGTCCTCCTAGAAGGGCCTCCAAGTGCCTCGCCAGGGAGTCCCTCGATGAACGGAGGACCTCTACTTGCAGGCCTAAGTCCCGTTCGAGAGACAATCAATCCGCCCAGCGGAGGGATTCGTCATCGAGGATGGGCAGCCACGACAGGCCTCCCCATCGAGAAGATGCACGGGGACGGGCACCTTCGTCTTCCAGGTCTAAGTCCCGTCTGAGAGACACTCAATCCGCCCAGCGGCAGGAGTCGTCCTCGAAGATGGGCAGCCTCGACAGGTCCCCCCATCGTGAAGCTACACGGGGACGGGCATCCCCCTCGAGGGCTCTCACGGAGGAAACCGTCTCGCCCAAAAAGACCTCGAGGAGGAGAGAAGTACTGGACGTCGATGAGCGGAGGGACCGAGGGTCCCGTCGGCACGAAGGCTCCCGTGCACACGCCTCTCCCGTCGGTCAGAGGAAAGAGAGGGTGAGACGTCGGCGGGGGAGGACTCCGCTTACAGGAGAGTCCTAGCCTTGATCAGGGGGTACAATGGCTTGGTGGAACTCGCCCCTCAGGAAGTGGAAACATGGACCTCTGGCCTGAATAAGTTCTTCGACACCCCTACCCAGAAGAAATCCTCTCTCTCCCTACCAGAGGCCAGGAATGTGGGGATCGGAAGGGCTCATATCGATAAAGTTATCGTACGGAATAGCGACTCTGCCAGGGGATATAGTTCGGCGAAACTGTTGCAAGGACTTAAATCTCAGACTAAATACTACTCCTTAGAGGGCAGGACGAGTGGCCCCTGCATGACGGCGGAATCTATTGACATCCTGTGCCAGGGCGTTTCGGACGAGAGGGCAGCCTCGGCCTCTACATTCTTCTCCCAACCCGAGACAGCTATGATGGAGGAGATGTCCAAGGACCTGGTGAACGTGGCGTCCTGGCTGGATTGGTGGGCCACCACCTTGGTCGGCACCCAGATCCCTATGGAGCCTGCAAAACGGGAAGCTCTGAACCAGTTGCTAGAGTCGGGTAGCCGAGCCCTTAAGTTCATGACATTCCAGTCCTTGGCTCTCTCGGCTAACTGGGTTCTGCGGAGAAGAGACGCCCTGCTCAAGAATCCTCCGGTCAAGATCCCCGAAAGGGAAGCTCGAGCGTTGAAATATAGCTCCGTCTGGGGAGACCAACTATTCCCAACGAGGAAGGCAGAGAAAACCATGGAGAAACTGGCCAAGAAAAGGGAACTCTCTGGCCTGAAGCCGCAGACGGCGCGTCGCCCGGCCTTCAGGAGGCCCGTGACAGAAGCACCTGTGACTGTGCGGTCCTTCCCGGCCCAGGGAAGACGAGAACCCCCGTCGGGGCAGTGGCCTTCCTCGACGAATCCCTCCCGAAGGGGATCCTCCTCGGCACCACCCCCGTATAGGAACTCCTATTCCTCCTCCAGGAGAGGCCGAGCAGGCCATTCCTCCCGTAGGAGATAAGATGGGAGGCCCCCCTTCCCTGCCCAAGCCTCTGGTAGGGGGATGCCTCAGTCTGGCATGGCAAGCATGGAAGCTCCACGGAGCAGACCCGTGGACAGTCTACGTTCTGAGAGAGGGCTACAGGATCCCGTTCTTGGAACAACCACCCCCGTTGATCCCAGCGTCCCAGGTGGACTGGTTGGTGTCGAAGGGCCCAGCGAAGAGAGCTGCACTCGGCGAAGAGGTCAGCAAGATGTTGCAAAAAGGAGCCCTTGAAGCAGTGGACTTGCCGGGTCCGGGATTCTACAGCCGCCTGTTCCTAGTGGAGAAAGCAACGGGAGGTTGGAGACCAGTAATAGACCTGTCAGCCCTCAACAGGTTCATCAAGAAGATACCATTCAAGATGGATACACCAAAGACGGTCATGGCGTCCTTGAGGGAAGGGGACTTTATGATATCTGTAGACCTCAAGGATGCCTACTTCCAGGTACCTGTCCACCCGTCAAGCAGGAAGTTCTCCGGGTGAAGTGGGGTGCTCATGTGTTGCAATTCAAGGCCTTGTGTTTCGGTCTTTCAACAGCCCCCCAGGTATTCACGAGAGTATTCACGATGGTTTCCGTTTGGGCACACGAACGGGGAATTCGACTTATCAGATACCTGGACGACTGGCTACTCCTTTCATCCTCAAGGGAAGACTTGAAACTACAAGGAGAGGATCTTCTACGTTTGTGCAAAGACCTGGGCATCATGGTCAACTTGGAGAAGTCACAGCTAACCCCAGCCAACAGGACGACGACCTGGGAATAGTACTCGACTCCTCACAAGTCAAGGCATTTCCGTCCTCAGACAGACTAGACAACCTGGACCGGGTGCTCCTGCCCTTCCTTCGAGGACAACCCAGAAGAGCGAAGGATTGGCAGAGGTTGGTAGGACACCTTGTGTCCCTGGAGAAGCTGGTTCCCCACAGAAGACAGCACCTGAGGGTGGTTCAGTGGAACCTAAAAGAACGGTGGAACCAGAACAGTTCCTCGGACTTAGTAGTACCAGTCCTTCAGGAGACCAAACGGGCCTTAGAATGGTGGTAGGATCGCTCACACACCCTGAGAGGGATGCCACTTTCCAACCAACCTCCGGAGCTCCTTCTCTTCACGGACTCATCGAAGGAAGGGTGGGGAGCTCACCTCCGGGAAAGGACTGCAAAGGGAACGTGGACGGAAGAAGAGAAGTCCCTCCACATCAATGTCCTAGAAATGAAAGCAGTTCAGGAAGCCTGCTACCACTTCGAGGAGGACATAAGGGCGAACTCGGTAGCCCTAATGTCAGACAACGCAACCGTGGTTGCATACGTGAAGAAGGAGGGGGGACTGAAGTCGAAGGAATTGTGCGATCTGGCCCTTCAAATCCTAAGGTGGGCAGAGAAGGGGGACGTTAACCTGACGGCAAGGTTCATTCCGGGGAAGAAGAACGTCCTAGCAGACGGCCTCAGCAGGGCGGGTCAAGTAGTAGCGACAGAGTGGTCCCTGCACCCACAAGTGGCAAGCCACATTATCCAGATGTGGGGGTCTCCGGTAATGGACCTGTTTGCAACAAGGTGGAACGCCCAACTCCCCGTATTTTGTTCTCCTGTCCCAGACCCGAAGGCAGCAATGGAAGACGCCTTCCAACACAAGTGGGACGGCCTGGACGTTTACGCCTTTCCCCCCTTCTCCCTAATAAGACAAGTCCTCAACAGAGTACGAGCAGCAACCAACCTAAGGATGACTTTGGTAGCGCCCTGGTGGCCAGAGAGGGATTGGTTCGCAGACCTAAAGAACCTCGCCACTCTTCCTCCCTGGCCTCTGCCCGTCAGATCAGACCTACTAAGACAACCTCACTTTCAGAGGTTTCACGGAAACCCGGAGGCGCTTCGTCTACACGCCTGGAGGTTATCCAGCGCCTCCTGAGGAAACAAGGGTACTCTAGTAAAACAGCCAAGAGAATGTCTCTGTACCTGCGGAAATCTTCCGCAGCCGTCTACCAGTCTAAGTGGGCGGTGTTCGTTAAGTGGTGCAGGGACAAGGAGATAGAGCCCTTAGAAGCGTCCGTGCCTATTATAGCAGACTTCATGGTTCATCTCAGGGATAAGTTGGCCATGTCAGTCCCAGCTATCAAGGGAGTTCGGGCGGCCCTGGGTCAAGTCTTCCTTCTCAAGGGCATAGACTTGGGCGCCTCCAGGCACATTTCTATGCTCAAGGCTTTCGAGCAAGCCTGCCCTCCTTCCGCCCCGAGAATCCAGAATTGGGATTTAGCGAGGGTTCTGGATATGCTCCGAAAACCCCCTTTCGAACCGATGAAGGACATCGTGGACAAGAACCTCACCCTCAAGACAGTCTTCTTACTAGCGTTGGCTTCAGCTAAGAGAGTAGGCGAAATACACGGGTTGTCATACGAAGTAGAACACTCAAGGGGATGGAAAGAGGTCACCTTGAAGTTTGTTCCCTCCTTCGTGGCCAAGACTCAGAACCCCTCGGTGTGGGACCCTAGGTTCGAGAGTTTTTCTATCCCTGCCATCCCGAACGTAGGGAACCAAGAGGACCTGAGACTGTGCCCAGTTAGGGCACTTAGGAAGTACCTCAAGAGTACGGCAGGCACCCGCCCCTCGGTTAAGAACCTATTCGTTTCCTGGGGACAAACAAAAAAGGGGATATCGAAGAATACGGTTTCATTCTGGCTCAGACAGGTCATAATAAGAGCCTACTCAATAGAGAGACTTCCAACACCAGGGAAGATCAGGGCTCACGATGTTAGGGGCATAAGCACCTCCCTGGCATTCGAGAGAAACACGTCGGTGGCACAAGTGCTCCGAGCAGGAACTTGGTCCAACCAGTCGACCTTCACCGCTCATTATCTTAAAGATTGTACGAGGAAATCCCTGGACGGGTTTTCTATTGGGCCGATCATCTCAGCCCTTCACACGATTTAACGGCTCAAGCCCCAGGCTCAATCGCGAAATATAGAGGATCCAGACACAATAACGTTTTCTATCCCCCTCTCTTCCTATTTTTCTCTCTATTTCTCGTATTAGCAGTCGACCTTATTAGCGTCGATCACTGTTCAAGGCGCCAGATTCGGCATTATACAACAAGCACAACGAAGAAATTACAGAAGGGTAAGTGTTACCACACTTAATGAGTATTTTGTGTAGTTTATCCTACTGTCCATCGGGGTCTTGGGCTTCGGGCACTCCCTCCTCCTAAGGTATAAGTCTCCTAAGAAAGTGTTTCGAGGTAAGTATCTGTGTTGGAACAAATCACAAATTTTAAGTAATTTGTATTTTTCTTAACATACTTACCGAGAAACACTGCCTTACAGTCTTAGAGTGTTGTTCCTTACATAAAACATACTGCCTAGAGTGAGAGCGTGGCCTCTTGGCCGACCTCGGTCATTGCCCCAGGTCACGTTCTCTTCTGCTACCAAGTCACTTAGAAGGTGGGTGTAGGGTAAACTACGCAAAACTCTGGTCGTTAAGAGAGAAGCCACCAGTGACTCCTAAGAAAGTGTTTCTCGGTAAGTATGTTAGGAAAAATACAAATTACTTAAAATATGTGATGTTTACTGTACAGTATTGGATTTGATAAGACTCCGCTAACATTAACTTTACACTTTCTGCTCATGGACTTACTTAATGAAATTTACTTATTTAAGAGGAAATCCATAATAATGCAGGACTGTACATAATTTGTAGGTTTACACTATCAAAGGCTTTTTCACGGTTAAAAAATGCCACCAAAAGTTGATTTCTATATTCTTCACATTGCTGTACAACATGTCCTGAAATGAAAATCTGGTCAGTACATCTACTACCTTTTCTAAATCCTGTTTGTTCATCTCTCAGCTTCACATCGATATTTCTCTTTAGTTTCTAGAATAATCATACTACATATTTTCTTGTCAACTGATGTAAGTGCGATGCCTCTGTAATTATTGCAATCAGTCAGGTCTCCTGTTTTTGCAATTTTCACCAACACTCCCAACTCCCATTCATCAGATTTTTTCTCTTCATGCCACATTCTACAGGACAATCTCATAAGAATTGTCGGGGTCACTTCATTTTCAGCTAAGTTATTGTATCGTATCGTGGGCTTTCCCTCTCCTGAGTTTTTCAAGGATAGCTCCAACTTCAAACATACTGAATTCATACATGGACACTTCAAGGTCTTCATCAGTTTCAGGTACATAAATCAAATTATTCCCATGTTGCCTTTCTTCATCCTCAGTTGTTTTATAAAAGATTCATCTCTCTTTTTGATGGTTATATGCTTCATATTTTTTGCCCCCGTAAAGATTTTATTTATAATTCTTTGAGCGATTCTTACACCATAGGCACTCCTTGAATTCAAAGCCTTTTCTAGATCTACAAAAGCACTGAAGAGCTTATGTTTTTGTCTTTAACTTCTTTTCCTGTAGCTGCATTACTATAAAGATAGCATCCACTGTTCTTCTTCCCCTCATGAATTCATACTACTGTTTCCTAATCATTACAGTGTTTCTCAATCTTTTATCTAGTACTCTCTCAAAAACTTTCAAACCATGCTCTGTTAGTTTAATTCCCCTGTAGTTACCACATTCCATGATATCACCTATGTGTTCAAATATCGATACCATCAAGACTTCTCCTAGTCTTTAGGCATTATTTCCTCTTCCCATATTGCTCCTAATAAATCAAACATCCATTTTCCCCCTGTAGCTATTATCTTGATCATTTCAATTTGAAACTCAGATGGACCTGGTGCTTTACCATCCTTCATTTTACTCTATGCTGGCTCTACTTCTGTATTCCGTATCTCCATCACTGACCCTTCGACCCTTTGGTCTTCTCCCAGCTACTCTCTCTCATTTTCAATATTCAATAGTTTTTCAAAATACTCTCTCCCTCTCCTCCTAACCCCATCACTATAAGCCAGCAGATCCCCCTTCAGTAGTTGCATACAAGATTTTTCACCATCGGATGTACATGCCCATTCTATAATAACCTACATTACCATGTACATTATATTTGTTTTGCTACTGATCACAGAATAAGTTTTCAAAAGTTTGCCTCATTTTCTAATGTATTTCACTGTAAACATGAAATAATTACTGTACTGTATGTTATTGCGTGATAATTCCATGAGAGATAACCGTCGAAAGATATAAAATTATCGTTTTGTAACGGACGTGATATTGGAAAGGAGTTTTATTATATTGTATAATGTTATTAAGGCATGCATATGCTGTACAAAAAACTTTTCCCTTTGATGACAAAAGAAATATATTTATAACCCCCCTCAAGAGAGAAAGACATGCAGTTCAAGCTTACAAGACAAATACTGCCTAAAATGTCGATAAATGGAAATAATGACCGTAGGCTAACTTTTACTTGTGAAACAGACAATACTCAAACATATTTTATATCTAAGAAATGAAAATAGTATTATTTTTTATAAATGTTAGTTGAGTGAATAAGGAATAAAGTCAGAAAAAAATAATCTTCTGGTGTCAGCATGTTTACAGCTAGCAAGGATACAAATGTTACCAGTAATACAATATTGAGAAAATTTTATAACACCTATGAAATGCAAGTAAATAATGAAGGAATTGGGAAATTTATAGAAAAAAATAAGGGGGATATTTATATGAATTGAGATTTGTTCCATTACTCTATACAAACCTTCGGTATTTATACGGGTTACTTGTGGCCTAGCTTATAGACGAACCATAAGACTTTTAGCAAGGGATAGCCACCCAAACTGCTAATTTTCCGGAGTGGGTTGGTAGCCGGCTACCCTGCTCACTCACACACGTGGGCTGAGCACCCAATTTGCTTTTGGTTCGGTGGAGAACGGACATTGCCTCTCTCCCCCTCCCTTGCCTTTTTTTAGTTGCCATTGACTGTGAATTTGATAATTTTCTTTTCAGATTGCTTGTGACTGTTCTTATCGGCCTCATGCATACCTGTCCGAGACTTAGGGGGCCCACCTGTGGTACCTTTATGCCCTCTGTAGAAACGGACCCGCACCACCATCTGCGTCCGTACTGTAGAGGCTGGCGTTTTGACCGGGACAACACCAGTTCTGAGTGTTGTGAGTAGTCTGCTTCCCAGTGGGAGATGTTTGAGCATAGGTGCAAAAAGAAGTCTGAGAGATTTTTCTCCTGTGGGGTCTTCCTCGAAGTCAAAGAAACTTTGTACTTCTTCCTTAAACCCCCCCCCACCGATCTCTTCCCGAAGCTCCTGTTAATTGGTCTTCCCAGGAAACAATCGAGTAGAAATGCTTCAGGTTAACCTCTAAGATCGAGGGACAGAACCTGTTCTGCCCCTCCCCTTGGGAGCGCTTGCTCTTTTTCTGATATTTTTCAGGTCTGACCATCGATGGGTATAGCTGGTCTCTTGTTAAAGGAGGTATTGTTGGCGCTTCTCCAACTAGGTGCTAAGAGGAAGTGGACACCGGCTTCCTCAGAGTTTCAGCTACTTTGTCCATAGAAGGGTCTCTCCCTTTGCCTTCTCCTGCTACTATTGCCGATGCCGATGACGGCACTCCCCCCCCCCCCCTAACTTGCTGAGCCAACTCTTCTGTCGGGGGTGGAGCAAAGTCTGAGGCGAGTCTCCTGTGGGTGGTCGTCTCCCATCCGCGATTGATTAAGGCCCCCCCCCCCTCATAAAGACGCCAAGATCTTCTAGAGACCAATGAGCTTCTCCTCTGAACCCGTCAGAGCAGGTTTTCTCTGGAGGAACCTCGCCACTGCCAATGATCCTCTTGGGAGGATCATCACTCTCCTTGGGAGCTTAGCACTCCTCGCCACGCTAAATCCTTCCCTTGCATCAATAAGACATCTCTTCAGTCTTGTCAAGGACTGTAGACCTTTATTGTTGTCTGCAAGACGTTCGCCTTCGGGCCATCGTTACTCGTCTTTGAATAATCGTCACTTGTCACCTCATGACCACCAGCATGGTGTTCTTGATCGTCGCTTGTCTTCACAGGACGATCATCCCTCATGAGACTGCCAGTCCCAGAATTGCTATCTTTCAGCTTGCCGTTCACCAGAGTTCCAGGACTCTCCCAGATCTCACTGCTCGCCACTTTGTCATCATTCGCCAGCTCGGCGTTCATCAACGCAGCATCCGACAACCTCCTCACCAGCACTTCGTCGTTTGTCATCACATCGGTCTTGAACCGATTGCTTCTCCGAGACACCTGACGACCCACAAGTGCCACTTGTCCGGTTGGGATTGTCATTCGCCAAGGGGTGATGACCACCATTCTTCTTCTCCTCCTTCCAGGTCTGCCTTTGATTGTCAACCTGTTCGTGAGCGCCGTAGAGGCGACACTCATCACCCTTATAGGGACGATGTTAGTTGTCAGAGATCCCCTATCCTTCAAGAGGAGATACAGGTGTCACATGGCGGATGCCCAGTCCTGTTCCCAAGGAAAAGGGAAACATCGAAGCTCCAACATCCCTCTACCGCAAGGGATCAGCAGGATCCTGTTGTCAACTCGTTTCATGGGAAGGAGCCTGCTTGATTGGATGCACTGGTCAAGGCAGTGTGTCAAGCCGTTACAGGAGTCCTCCCCAAGATGCAGTCCATGGCCAGAACTCCAAGGATTCTCCTGGTAACGTTCTGCGCCCTCTTCCCCATCTGATCCCAGATCGAGGTCCGAAGTGCCAGCTCACTATAGATACGCTTTAGAGGAGATGTTTTTCTCCCCTCTTAAGGGGAAATGAGGAAGAACAGAACCAGGTAGGTCAGAAGATCTGTCACAGGTGCAGTTGACACCAGTGCTGACAGCTAAAAAAAGAGGAAAAATATTAAGAACTTGACTCCTCCTCGGGTAGATATTTTGCGTCATTGTTCTAGCCGAGGCTCTCAATCTCTGAGGGAGGTCTCTTTGACTGATTCGGTCCGCCTCCATCCCATTGAGGTGGTCCCTCCAGAAATCCGTCCATCTCCTAGGAAGACCTTGCTCTTGGTCATAATCCCCTTTGCCAGAGAGGATCAGGACCTCCCAGGAAGGGGACAACCTCCAGACCATCTCTTTTGGAGGAATACCTCCCTCCTTGTAGGGAGCTTAAGGACACCAAGACTGTCCCTAAGTCTTTGTTTAGGATCTCTAGACCTCAGCAAGAGAAGTCTCAAAGGGCCTCCCCTCCACCTGCTAGGATGTCTGCGAGGGATGATTCACCAGAAGCCACCCCAGGCTCCTATGGGTGAGAGCTTGGAGATGGATGACAACATAGGTTATGAGGATGATTATCTACCCAAGGCCGCTAGCCCTGTGTTGACGGAACCGGAGCAGAGTGAGTTGGAGCATGCATTCTGGCAGGTCTTGGCCTGCATGAGGACCATCACCAGTTTAGCTGATAGATCTGTCGGCTCTCAACAAGTTCGTCAAGAAGACGGACTTCAAGATGGACACTCCAAAGTCAGTCATGCTGTCCTTGAGGGAGAAAGATTTTATGATGACCGTCGACCTCAAGGACGCATACTTCCAAATTCCGATCCACCCATCGAGTCGGAAGTTCCTCCGGGTGAAATGGGGTTCCCAGATCCTGCAATTCAGGACTCTTTGCTTCGGTCTGTCAACAGCGCCCCAGGTGTTCACGAGAGTCTTCACGACTGTATCAGTGTGGGCTCACGAATGTGGCATCCGCCTTATCAGATACCTGGACGACTGGTTGCTCCTTTCCGCCTCAAAGGTCCTCTTGGAAGAACAAGGGAGAAGTCTCCTTCAGTTTTGCAGAGATCTGGGGATTGTCATCAACCCAAAGAAGTCAAATCTATCCCCGTCCAACAGAATGAACTACTTGGGGATGACATTGGACACCATTCAAGGGAAAGTTTTCCCTTCGGAGGACAGGATCAAGAACCTCAGGCACATCATCAAGCCCTTCCTATCAGAACAACCAAGGAGAGCGAAAGACTGGCAGAGGCTGATAGGCCACCTGGTCTCGTTGGAGAAACTAGTTCCACAAGGGAGGATAAAGCTCAGATCCATTCAATGGAATCTCAAGAGCCTCTGGTGCCAGACACACTCACAACAAGTGCTAATTCGAGTCCTTCCAGACACAAGACCCTCCCTGGAATGGTGGTACTGCCAGTCGAACTCCCTCAAGGGGATGCCCTTCGGGACCAGCCCTCCAGAATTACTCCTGTTCACAGACACCTCCAACCAAGGGTGGGGAGCCCACCTCCTCGACGGGACGGCACGAGGTACCTGGTTGGAAGGGGCAAAGCAACTCCACATCAATGTCCTGGAGTTGAAAGCAGTCCAGAAGGCGTGCTTACGCTTCGCAAGTCTGCTAAAAGGAAACACCGTGGCGTTGATGTGCGACAACGCCACGGTAGTAGCATACATAAAGAGGCAGGGGGGCTTGAAATCGAGGGAGTTGTGCGATCTCACCATAGAGATTCTGAATTGGGCAGAGGAAAATCATGTGGTGTTATTAGCAAGGTTCATTCCCGGGAAGAAAAACGTTCTGGCCGACGGCCTCAGCAGAATGGGCCAGATAGTAGGGACAGAGTGGTCCCTCCTCCCGGAAGTAGCCAGGCTCATCATTCAGCGTTGGGGTTCCCCGGTGATGGACCTCTTTGCAACGAAACTCAACGCCCAACTCCCAGTCTATTGCTCCCCTGTGCCAGACCCGAAAGCAGCCCTGGAAGACGCTTTTCAGCACAAGTGGGACAATCTGGATGTTTACGCTTTTCCCCCCTTCACGTTGATAAGGCAGGTGCTCAACAGAGTAAGGGCCGCCCGAAACCTAAAGATGACTTTGGTAGCGGCCTGGTGGCCGGAGAGGGAGTGGTTCGCAGACCTAAAAGACCTAACGAGTCATCCGCCGTGGCCTCTACCCGCCAGGTCAGACCTTCTGCACCAGCCTCACTTTCTCAAGCTCCACGACAACCCACTCTCCCTTCGTCTTCACGCCTGGAGACTATCCAGCGGCTCCTGAAGAAGGAAGGTTATTCTCCCTCCGCGGCTAAGAGAATGTCGCTATACCTGAGAAAGTCTTCAGTCGCGATATACCAGGCAAAATGGGCCTCCTTCACAAAGTGGTGCGCTGAGAGGCACATTAGACCTCTAAAGGCCTCTGTCCCAGACATAGCAGAGTTTCTGGTGTTTCTCAGGGACAAAGTAGGGATGTCAATCCCAGCCATAAAAGGAGTTCGGGCTGCCTTAGGCCAAGTCTTCCTCCTGAAGGGCATCGACCTGGGGGCCTCGAGACACATAGCGATGCTTGTCAAAAGCTTCGAGCAGTCTTGCCCCCCTCAGGCGAGGAGGGTGCCCCAGTGGGACTTAGTCTTGGTCCTGAAGATGCTGTGTCGTCCTCCCTTTGAGCCCTTGAAAGATATCATGGACAAAGATCTTTCCCTCAAGGCCGTCTTCTTGCTGGCCTTGGCGTCCGCTAAGAGAGTGGGAGAGATCCATGGTTTGTCATACGACGTCTCTCACTCAAAGGGGTGGAAAGAAGTATCCTTCAAGTTCGTACCTTCTTTTGTGGCCAAGACTCAGAACCCAGCAGTCTGGGACCCAAGGTTTGAAGGTTTCTCAATTCCTGCCATCCCTAAGACAGGTAATGCAGAAGACTTAAAATTGTGCCCAGTGCGAACAATTAGAAAATACCTGGAAAGGACAGCGCATCTCCGACCGGACATCAAGAGCCTCTTCGTTTCCACAGGTATTAATAAGAAACAAGTTTCCAAAAACACCATCTCCTTCTGGTTGAGACAGGTTATCGCCAGATCCTACAAGGAAGCTGGCATAGCAGTGCCAGGCACTCCCAGACCTCATGACATCAGGGGCCTGAGCACCTCCTTAGCCTTTGAGAAAAACATGGCAGTAGGGCAAATTCTGCGAGCAGGTACTTGGTCGAGCCAGTCAACCTTTACTGCCCACTACCTCAAGGACTACTCAAGAAAATCCTTGGACGGGTACTCCATTGGAACAGTCTTCTCCGCCCTCCAAGCGGTGTAACGGTAAACCCCAGGCACATTCAAGACTAGCGACCGGTAGGCACAAGTGCGGTTTTCCTACCTCCTACCCAGTTGCTTACTTGCCTCTTCGGGGAGTACCGTCTGTTCCCAGAAAATAACACATTCTTCACGACTACACGTCGAGAAGGAACGTCAAAAGAAGTTTTTCAAAAGGTGAGTTCCTAGACACTAACGTGAATTTTTGTGTAGTTACCCTCGCTTCCGTTCTCTGGTAGGTCCCGTTATCCAGAGGCCTGTTGGCCTCCACGGCCGGATCAGTGGGTCAGATTAGCACTCCCGCCTCCTAAAGTGTAAGTCTCCTAAAGAAAGTAGTTCGAGGTAAGTATTCGTGTTGGAACAAATCAAAAATTTTAAATCATTTTTATTTTTCCTAACATACTTACCGAGAACGACTTTCGGGTAATGGCCCTCCCTTCCTTCCCCGAGTGCCTTCTTCCCTTGCTAGCATTATGCTAATTCAATAGAACTTAATGAGGAGGGTGACCCAGCAAGCAAGCGTCCCACCTTAATCCTACCCTCGGGGCACATTCCTGGATGCCGGGGGTGAGGCTACTTAGGGCGCGGAGCGGGGGGGGTAACTACTCAAAACTCTGGTCGGCAGAGAGAGATAACCAGTGATCTCCTAAAGAAAGTAGTTCTCGGTAAGTATGTTAGGAAAAATAAAAATTATTTAAAAATTTTTATTTTTAAAGGAAAAAAACTACTAGGATTACATTAACATTGTTTTGTCAAATTCCAGTAAGCAATTAAAGGAAAAAAGTAGTACCCCTTTACATTCCAGCCTAAGAAAAAAAACAAGATAAACAAAATTTGAATAAGAAGAAAATATAAAACTGTGAAAATACTGTACTACAATAATTTTCCTTACATCAATACTGTCCTTATCAATATCCAGTCTACCATTAGGCTGCAAAGTTACTTAAAAATTTGCAGCTTCTGAATAGTATGGCCGCACACGACGCTGTGCAGGTCTCTGTGGGCCCACCATAGCAATTTTTAGAAAATCTCCAATTGTAAACCTGCAGTGGGATAAGGTTCTGTTGTCATCAAAACTTTTATGTCCAACCACAGTAGTGCCTAAATTTTTCATTCTTGGAAGGGGTTTTGATAATTCTGGAGCAATTCAGACTAAACTCGAACACAGTCACTCTCCTCCTAACAACTGAATTCACTTCCGGGGCCCAAGACCAGATATGCCATTTCAATAGCTCCTGTAAACTATTAATGTTTGTGACACAATCATATAACGAGATTCTTCCTCGTTACTTTGCACATCGAAACAGAATATTCACTAACTTTACGGTGTTGACTGCCAAACACGAGCAATAGACAATGGCCTTATAATACATTTTGTTTACATCCCTTCCACGGACTGTTTGTTACTTATCCAAAATAAAATAACCACTCATTTTCGTGTTTTTTAGTCTAACAACACAGTAGCATACTTCCAGTTAAAAGGCAAGATAATATGAATACAGAGCAGCATCACAGACCACTACACACTGGTAACAGGCAATGATTAACATTCATCTTTCTATGTACTTAGGAGAATGGTCTCAGCTTCTTTGCTATATACATACAGAACTCTGAAGTCCAAATTCCCCTTCTGAGTGAAGGGGGCTGCTTTCCGTACCTAGAAAGGAATAATAACAGATTAAGGCACTTTTTAGGGGCCACAGAGGGCTAAAAAAAATAAACGGATTTTGAGCGAAGCGAAAAATCTATTTTTGGGTGAGATAGCCATGACGTCCTGATGGAAGGTTCCTTCGGTAGCTTCCTTGGGTATATTAAACTACAAGGATATTCCCAGAGAATTAAACCACAGGTTATCACAGAATTCTAACTTCTGGTGTGAGTATCCTAAAGGTTTCCCTTTAAGACATCGTATATCAACAGGGGACGTATGTATTAACACGCCACATAGCTATCTGCACCCCATATAGAGTTAACACTTCGATATGGAAAGGTGGAGAATAACTGGGGAGCCGTTCCACAGTTACACTCATCCGTGGCTACTTTTGGTACTCGAAACGTAAACAAACGGGCGCCATTGCTAAATGACGTCACGTCCGTCCTCATCCTGATGCCAGCTGCTTGCTAATCTCCATGATACAGCAGGACAGGGCGGGCCTGAAAGGCTGGACTAGATTAGAAGGGAGGGTCCATCAGGACGTCATGGCTATCTCACCCAAAAATAGATTATTCGCTTCGCTCAAAATCCGTTTTTTGGGCTCAAGCCATGACGTCCTGATGGAAGAGTACCAGAGAATCAATGTATCGTGGAAAATTTCCCCTTTTTAGAGTAAGTGCCAAGGGCTTCGAATAGAGGTATGTAATGTGACCTCGGTAGAGGTTCCGTGGGTATCCAGCTTCCTGCCCCCCTGGCAGAGAAGTCCCAGTGGATTATACCAAAATTCAAAGTGGTCATCGAAGGGCTACTCACCCTGCGGAGAGTTCGTGAAGGACTCGGAGACAAGACAGAATGGTCAATATTCGTGTAGGAATATTCTCAAGAGTAGACGAGTGATAGTTAATCACTATATTCCATGGATTAGAGAACAATCTGGTCTCGAAGGTATGACGAAGGTAAGTATTCAAGTAGGAATATTACACAGCATGGGTGAGTACATAATACAGAAAATTTATATTATTCTTCTCATTTCAAAGGAAAGGGGTAAATGAAACTATGACAATCATGTATTTCATAATGGTAATAGGAGCGAAGAGAGACGCACTAGTAATAAAATAGACATTTTATTTCATAAATTGCAGGTTATAGTAATAATAAATGCAATAAAGGATGTAAAGTTAATTTACAATAATAAATAATGTACATAGAAAATAGAAGACTTCAATCTTGAATCTGAAAGAAATTTCAAATTTAGAAAACACAAGTTCCAGAGGAACGTCAGTCTTTATCAAAGAAAAAACACATCATGCCCTAGGGCATGTGGCACTCATGTGAAGAGTATGACATTTCACCTTGGTAAGAACAGTCTATTAGAAACATTAAGTGTCCATGAAATCACTACGTATCACACGAGGGTCAACACAGGCACCCGTAGAGTTAAAGTCCCAAGTAACTCGCTGTTCTATGCAGAGTTAAACGGCAGGTTTCATAACACTACCTGCGGCTACCACGAAATGTTTGACTTCATGCACTTGCTTCGCGTAGTGCTTGAAGAAAACGGGCGAAGATTTCCATCCTGTGAAGCTCTTGAGGCTTTCAAAGTCCATACTCTGGAAGAAATTCAGAGACGACGTGACTTTTCTAGGATCGTGACCTGGGGGTGTACTGTCAGGATCCGCTCTGCGAATGAAGTAGGTGATTTTCGCTCTTAGTTGTTTCAGTGACAGGTCGCTACCCGATGTTTCTCCTTTGAAGAATTGACCTCCACCGAAGTCTGAAGTTCTTCGAAGATAGACCTTGAGACTCTCTACTGGACATAGAGAGACATCTTCCTTCAGGGGGCTGATTCTCCAGGGGCCCCATCTCTTGGTGGGTAATTAATTTTTTGCGAGAAACGTCGGATCAGGGAAGAGGGTAAGTTCTCCTGTATCTGCGAACAGGATATGACCCTCGTCTCTTCTTGATAATGCCACTATTTCGCTGACTCGGGCTCCCGAGGCGAGAGCGAAAAGGAAGATAACTTTTTGAGTCAGGTCCTTGAGAGGGAACGAATCGTTGTCCAAGTTAGAGGCAAAATGGAGCACCTTGTCCAGGGACCAGGAGATAGGTTTTGGCGGAGGTGCTGGGCGTAGTCTAGCGCATGCCTTTGGTAGTTTATTGAAGATATCGCTGGACAGATCAATCTGGAAGGCGTACAGTAGTGGTCTAGTCAAAGCCGATTTGCAGGTAGAAATCGTGTTGGCTGCTAAGCCTTGTCCATGAAAGTGAATGAAGAAGGACATGCAAAAATCAATGGTGATTTCCGTAGGATTTTTGGCTTTGACGAACGAGACCCACTTTCTCCAGGATGATTCGTATTGCCGTCGTGTGGATTCGGTCTTGTATTCCTCGAGGAAGTCTAGACTTTTCTTCGAGATCCCAAACCTTTTCTTTGCGGCTAGGGAGAGAAAATCATGAGATGAAGGTCCCTGACTTTCAGTGATGAAGCGAAGACAGTCGACTTCTGTACTTGCTGAGAGAGAACTGGGCCCGGGAGGGGAATCAGCGTGGGCTGCAGCTCCAGGACCAGGGGGTACCAATTGCTCCGGGGCCACTTGGGAGCCACTAGGGCCGCTGTCCCTTTGAAGGTTCTCAGTTTGGAGAGGACTCAGCAGAAGGTTGGGGGGAGGGAACAGGTATATCCTGGACCATCTGTTCCAATCCAGTGACATGGCGTCCACTGCTTCTGCTTTGGGTTCCTTGTACGGGGCCACATAATGAGGAAGTTGATTGTTGTCGCTCGTTGCGAAGAGATCGATCTGAAGTTCCGGGACTTGGCGAGAGATGAAGGAGAATGATATTGCGTCTAGAGACCATTCCGACTCTATCGGGTTTGTCCGTGATAGAGCGTCCGCCGTCACGTTGCGGAATCCTTGTAGGTGAACTGCAGACAGGTGCCATTTCTTCTTTTCTGCCAGACGGAAGATTGGAAGAAGTACCTGATTTATCTGGGGCGATCTCGAGCCCTGACGATTGAGACATCTGACTGCCACCGAGTTGTCCAGAGTCAGACGGATGTGGATCGAGGGAGGCGGAGAGAGTTTCTTCAGGGTGAGAAGGACCGCCATGGCCTCCAAGATGTTGATGTGAAACGTCTTGAATAGGGGAGACCATGTTCCTTGAACCTGTCGTTGGTGGGAGTGACCTCCCCAACCCTCCAGCGAAGCGTCCGTGTGTATGTTGAGTGATGGAGGTGGTTGTTGAAGAGGAATGGACCTTTTCAGGGCCTTTGGTTCCGACCACGGCTTTAAGAGTAACCGAAGTCTGTTTGGGAGCCGTCTCTTGAGGTCTCTTCGAGCGATGGATGCAGAACATCTCCAGACTCCCGCGGCATTCTTTAGCTGTGCGCGAAGCACTGGGTTTGTCACAGAGGCGAACTGTAGAGAGCCTAGAACTTGTTCCTGCTATCGTCTTGAGATCCGTTTGGATTTCAGCAGTTTTTTGACAGACCCTGCTATTTCCTTCCTTTTCTTCTGCGGGATGGAAAGGCGGTGTGACTGAAGATCCCAATGGATTCCCAACCATTGGAACTTCTGAGCTGGAGAGAGGCGAGATTTCTCGGTGTTTATCTTGAAGCCCAGATGCTCTAGGAACTGGGTGACTTTGTTGCAGGATCGTACACAATCTTCGGGCGATGTCGCCCAGACCAGCCAGTCGTCTAGGTAAGCCATCACTTGGACGCCGCGAAGGCGGAGCTGTTGAACGGTGGCGTCTGCCAGCTTGGTGAAGATCCGTGGGGCCACGTTGAGCCCGAAGGGCATGGCCCTGAAGGCGTAACTTTCCCTTTGGAGTCGAAATCCTAGGTAGGAGGAAGCGTGATGGTTCATTGGAACGTGCCAGTAGGCATCCGCCAGGTCTATGGAGACCGTGTAGGACCCTTGAGGCAGGAGGGTCCTTATTTGTTGAAGAGTCAGCATCTTGAACTTGTTGTTTGCAATGAATTTGTTGAGGCGGGATAAGTCTAGAATGACTCTGAGTTTGTCGGAGTCCTTCTTGGGGACGCAAAATAGTCTCCCTTGGGACCTGGTTGACTTTACCCTCCTTATCACCTTCTTGTTCAAGAGTTCTAGGACGTATTCTTCCAGGAGGGGGGTTGACTGTTGGAAGAATTGCTGGAAGGCTGGGGGTTGTTGTGTCCAGCTCCAGCCTAGTCCCTTCTTGACGATGCTGTGTGCCCAGGGATCGAAGGTCCAACAATCCTGGAATTGGCGGAGTCTTCCTCCCACCGGAAGCACTTCATTGCTACCGGCTTCCTGAGGGTTTGCTACCTCGGCCGCTGGCTCCCCTTCCTCCTCTGCCTCTGGAGGGGCGGCGAGATGCATCTCTGCCTGAACCTCTGTTTGAGCCTCTACCTTTGGGACGAAAGGTAGTGGTGTGCTGCTCAAATGCAGGGGTGAAGACCGGTGACTGCGAGACCATCGGTTGGGTGACCAGCTGAAAGTTCTGTTGTGGCTGAGCTGCCACTTGGGGAGTAGCGGAACCCGGAAACTGCCGTCTCTGTTGACGTTGCTGGGGTTTGGGCTTCTGTGGTTTCCTCTTAGGTTGAGGGCCATCGTCCTGAGAGGATTTCCTTTTCTTCGACATGCCCCACTTATGGAGAAGGTTCCTGTTCTCCGTGGGGGCTTTGTCAGCGATCTTTTTCACTAAGGAGGATGGAAAGAGGTATTTACCCCTGATATTGGAGGAAATCAGCCTCCGGGATTCGTGTTTCACCGTAGCGTTCGCGAACACGAATTCACGACAGGCTCTGCGAGCCCTAGTGAAGCTGTACAGGTCCTTCATTACAGTTGCCAAATGCGTTTTGGCTAGGACCATGTAGAAGTCCGGAATCCTAGTGTCTCCGGCCATGACTTCAAGCTGTACCTGGAGGGACATTGATGCGGCAAGCCTCTCCTTCGTATCTTGTTCCCTACGAAGGAGGTGATCGTTGAGCTTCGGGAGGTTCTCATTAAACTGACGACCGGTAACGTCAGGCTCTAACTTCCCCACTGTGAATGTTGACTGGACGTCTTTCCAGTGTCTATCATCAGGGGGAACAGTCAGGGAGAAGGGCCTGCACTCCTCCAGTACAGGGCACGGTTTCCCTTCTTCCACTGCTTTCAATACCGCAGTGAAGGCCTTTTCTATAAAGGGGAAGGTCGCATTGTTCGGTGCAACAAAGGTTGGGTGCTTTTTGCTAAGTGCCGGCATCTTGGAATTGGTGAAGCCCCTATTCTTCACCGTGTTGGCTAGCATAGCCTGGGCCTTCGAGAGATTGAACACAATTACCTCCTTCGGTTCGGTCTCTTCTTTAGAGGCGGGTTCGGACCTGAGCCGGACGTAACAGTCCGGATAAGCCTCAAAATTCGGGAAGAACTCCACTTCTTCCAACGCGATCGAGCCGACATTCTCACTGATGAAGATCTTGCCCGTGGTGATCGACATGTGCTCGGCATACCTCCATGGGTTAGTATCCGAGCAAGCAGGTAGGTCCTTAACCGAAATCCGTTTCGGTT
The DNA here is from genome assembly GCF_036898095.1 of Palaemon carinicauda. NCBI lineage: Eukaryota > Metazoa > Arthropoda > Malacostraca > Decapoda > Palaemonidae > Palaemon > Palaemon carinicauda. The sequence continues at coordinate 95,396,572 of NC_090731.1, read as the reverse complement.
GCTTAAAACTTCCTAGGTTAGACCTGAATAGCTCGTGGGTCTCGCGAAGTTTCTTATCCATGAGGGCTTCAAGCATCTTGAAGACCTCCTGAGTGCCTGATGGGAGAGGATCCGGGGTGGCAGACGTCGAAGGAAGGGATTCCTCGGTCGGCGTAGGAGTTGGTGCAGGGATAGGAGTGGGAGCGACCTCATGCTCCGAATCAGGGTATTCCACCTGATCTTCCTCATAGTCGAGCTCCTCGCCCATGAGGTTCCTCTCTGTTGCTTCCGAAACTTCCGACATACGTTCTGCGTTGTCGGAATCTGGACGGCACTCATGCATGGACTAGGCCATGACAATATCAGGTTCCACCACTATCTGGACGGTGGGAATCTGATCACTGGGGACCACTGAGTCTTTTGATGCCTTCGGAAATAGCAAGGCCCTCAAATCTTCGGTGGCGAAATACGGTCCGGTGGCGTTCTTCTGGAAGCCACGCACCCACTTGCGTAGCTTCTCCCGAGCGTTGTCCCTTGCCTCCGCTGAAGGAGGATCGTCGAACGCTTCGACCAGACGACTCTTGCAGACTGTACAGTGCTGCGGGTCCCAGAATTTCAGGTCGCCTTTCTTGGCGGCGCAGGGGGCGTGGGTCCGACACGCCTTGTGCCCGTAGAAGTCTGGGCGTTTCACTCCGCAGAAGTTGCTTTCACACTTCATATTCTTCTCCTGTAAAAGAAAGAGATCATGAGTATATGGAAGGCATAAGAATGACTTACATTACTCTAAGATTAAATTTTAAGTAGTCAAAATTTTATCTAACATTAAATAATTCATAAATATTGTAATGTTTTAGGATAGGAGCGGGAAAAGAAGTTGATAGACACATACTTGTGAATCCCGCCCAGTCGGTTACCGTAACCGTATCATTAGGCAATTTCATTTGTGACCGAGGGACACAAAACGGAAATCCACGTGGATCACCGTGGTGGGTAGAAGCTAAGTTTCTAGCAGAGATTGCCTGCGAGGTGTATCAGGGACTGAGACCACTCAGTTCCTTGGGGTAAAAGGGTAATAGGAGACCCCGTATAGGTCTAGGTTCCGGCAACCGGCCGTGCTAAGACACACAGAGTATGCTGAAAATTGTAATGTGCAAGAAGACAGCCCAGCCACCAATTAGGATGGTAAGACAATACCTATATATAGAAGTGGCTAAGCCATCTGGCTGCAGTGTAGGACTGTCGGCATGTTGTCGACAGGTAAGAGAAGGGGTGCATGTCCCTTGGCGCCTCCGGAGGGCGCCGGCAGGCCGACGACACGCCGGAGGCCGCTCCATCAGGGTGTAAGGCATCAAGACAGACACATTGAGTATCTAAGCATAATACCAACTTGACGACCACCGGCACAGCGGCGGAACGCCGGCGGGAGGCGGAGGCTCCGGCAGCCGAAGGCTGACGGCTTGGTGATCAGTTCATAAGATAATTAAGTATATGGTAGTATACCCAGACCGCCGGCAATCAATGCTGGCACGCCGGAGGCCGGCCCGAAGGTCGGGCAACTGAAACTAGGTAAGGGAGGGGTGGATCATCGGTTGTATGCCAACGGAAGGTGGCAGCCCCCGGCACACGGATGGGTGACGACTTAGAGGAGGGAGGGTATCTTATGAAAGAGAGTCACCAAAGTGTAGGGCGGTATCGCCGGCAGTAGAGGCGGCAAAGGACCGGCACCAGGATAGATGGAGAGAAAGATAAGGAGGGATTGGAGGGGTAAGACCACATACCCCTCCGGCATCCCTCCAGAGAGAGTGTACACATGATAGGAGTAGATACACCTAGCATCCAATGGCAGGGGGCCGGCAGCCGGCCGGATGCCAGGGTAACCCAAGGGAGGGTTAGAGTACACTCAAGAGGGGTAACCCCCTGCTGGACAAATCGCTGCCAGTGGCTACCCCCATAGGACGCTATGAAGGGTATATGTACCAGAGCGGCGTGCTCAGCAGGAGAGCAAGATAGCCCTATCACTCCACCCAAGGGAGGAGTTGTAGGACTAGGGACAGATGTGTATAGGCAAGCCTATGTATAGGCTAGCCTACACCAAAGGGATAGGTGGGGAGGGAGAAGAAGAGGGGTCTTTCATAGAGGAGGCTCTGTACAAGAACGGGCACCAAGGAAAGGGAGAATGCTCCCTAGTCTAGGGTAGGTAACCAGAATGAGAACGGTGCAAGAGTACCGTCTCAAACTATAAAAGTACAGAACTAGGCCCCCCCCCAAAGCCTAACCTAGATAAGGAGTGTTATTCCCAGGCTAGGTAGGCTGAAAGATATATCGCAAGTTGCAGGGAGGGATGAGTAACCCAACCATAAGCAACTGAGGACAGGCAGAGCCGTTCCTCTTTCTCGGTCGCAACCCTAAGGGGGGATCATTCCCTTAGGGTAGACAGAGAAAGTGATAAATACTCTGATTGTGGACAAGATTCCCCTATATAGAAGGGGAAGCCTGGCCACGCAGAGGGAATGCCCGTAGGCAGGGGATGTAGGGAGCATAAAGGGGTTCCTACATTTAGGTTAGGTTAGAAAGGAACGCAATCAAACCGGTCCCCTATATGGTCCCTGAAGGCGAAAACACTTACATCACAGTTAACAGTATGATAAATAATGCCACTATCTTCATAACTTAACCTAGGATCACTGGAATATATCATGCATGAACACAAGTGCTAGGTTATCTAGCCTAGGGGCTAAGCTAGCGATCTAGTATGGGGTCGAGCGACGACCGAGAAATAGAGCGTTAAAACACGATATATGAAGTTCCTAGCTATGAAGACTAAATAACTAACAATATCAATTAGTTAAGAGGCCGGAAGGGGCTGTTCTGGCTAGCTAAATAAGGCATGCAAGAGAACAGCGACGCCATAAAATGGCGTGTCCGGTAGCAGCACAGCTCTGCCACAAAACGCAAAATATTACGAAAAGTAGAAGTTACTTTACGGCTAGAGCTTATTTAAACAATACTGGGACCTGGTACTCAACTTTCCAGAAGAAGGCAAGGCTGAAGGTAAAGACATAACGGCGATGCAAGTCGATGAAAATCGCACAAGGGAAAATCCGTCTAGAGCAAGGTGCTACAAGCAGAAGGATGAGGACAGATGTGACGTCATTTAGCAATGGCGCCCGTTTGTTTACGTTTCGAGTACCAAAAGTAGCCACGGATGAGTGTAACTGTGGAACGGCTCCCCAGTTATTCTCCACCTTTCCATATCGAAGTGTTAACTCTATATGGGGTGCAGATAGCTATGTGGCGTGTTAATACATACGTCCCCTGTTGATATACGATGTCTTAAAGGGAAACCTTTAGGATACTCGCACCAGAAGTTAGAATTCTGTGATAACCTGTGGTTTAATTCTCTGGGAATATCATTGTAGTTTAATATACCCAAGGAAGCTACCAAAGGAACCTTCCATCAGGACGTCATGGCTTGAGCCCAAAAGTAGTGTTTTTCATAACATTCAACCCACTAAGCTTTCTCAGATACAAACCATCCATTATTTCATCCCCCCCCTTCCCCATTAGCCCTCTAGCCCATCCAGAAAAATGCCTCGTAACTGACAGCAACACCCCACACAAACTCGGTACAGTACATTCAAGTGAAAAGTGTTACCTTACAAAAAATGAATTCGGTAAAAAGGTAGGATGATCAACTAAAGATTTAATTCATCATCCCTTCCTTCAGATACATATCCAATTATATGAATTAACATTAGGTACAATACAGTACATTATTTCACAATTTACTGATATAACAAAAGCAATAGGAATAGACGATAAACTACCAGATAAATGGAGATACAGTGATGCCTCAGGATACGAAAGTAATCCGTTCAGGATACGGTTTCGTATCCTGATTTTTTCGTATCCTGAGTCGCATTTTACATGTAAATAGCCTAATGCGTTCCAAGCCTTATGAAAAGACACCTTTTCTTTCATAAACACGCTAAACTGTAGTAATAAACATGCAATGCAGCCCTTTCTATCATTCAATAATTAACCCAACCATTCAAAACAGCCTAATCCATTCCAGAAACCACCATGAGATTATTCAATAATGTAGTTATAGCCTAGTTATCCCCTCCAAGCCCTAAGAAAACAGTCCGTTTTCTTTACTACTATATAAAAGTTACGGTACTGTATGTACTGTAAAGCATTTGGATCAGTGAAGGTGTAGTTACCTGTACGTACACCTAAATTAAGGATTAATACCCTGAAAAAAAGGTACAGTTAATTAACAAAAAAGTAGAAACTTACCTTTTGATTGAGACGATGTCCGATAGCGAAGTCGCGGCAGAGGAGGATGGCATAAGGCAGAAAACGTAACAAGTGACAGACTACGTACAGTAATTTACACACTTAACACATTAACACTTAAACTTTACGAAATAAAAAAATGGCAGAAATAATTAACACTTAACATTACGTATGGAAAACTATAAAATGAAAGAAAAAATTACTTTAACACTTAACGGTAACATAAAACTTAAAATTGAATTTTTTTTTTGCTTTTTTATAACTTTACGTTTTTCATATTTTCTGAATTTCTTCTACTTCTTCATCACTTCTTTTTTCTGTTTCTTTTCTTTACTTTCACCTTCTAATTCTTCATCACTTCCTCTTTTCTGTTTCTTTTCTTCACTTTCACCTTCGTCTTGGCCTACTAATACTGCTGGCCTCTTTAATAAGAAACTATCCATTGAAGCTTGTTTCTACCTACTTTTCAACACATTTCTAAAATGCGTTAGGCAAACGTCATTGCAGTGTTGAAGCGCACGGTTGGTATAAACTTTTTCTGGATGTTCCTTTTCGACGTAGTCTGCCATTTTATGGAAACATGCGAGAATTTCCTTAATGTCTGCTGTTTTCAAAGGTGTAACATCCTCCTCATCACCGCTAGAGAACTGCTCTTGAACATCACTCATTTGCATCGTCTCCAACTCCTTCAGGTCGTCCGTCGTCAACTCCTCGTGGTGCTCCTCGATAAGTTCATCTATATCATCGGCACTAACTTCCAGCCCCATGGACGTACCAAGATGTACGATGTCAGCCACCTCAGACTGCTGAATGGGTTCAGGATCGTCAACGATCTCGGCTTCGCCTTAGGCTTCCCGAACCCCTCGAAGTCTCGTGCAGAGACATCACCAGGCCACAGCTTCCTCCAAGATGAGTTCAGGGTACGCCTTGAAACTTCCTGCCAAGCGAGATCGATGAGTTTGAGGCATATCACGATATTAAAGTGATCTTTCCAGAATTCACGCAGAGTGAGGTTTGTACTTTCTGTGACTTGGAAACATCTTTGGAAGAGATGCTTCGTGTACAATTTTTTAAAATTAGAAATAACTTGCTGGTCCATGGGCTGGAGGAGAGGGGTGGTGTTAGGCGGTAGATACAGGACCTTTATGAAGGAATACTCGGCCAGAAGATATTCCTCGAGGCCAGGAGGGTGAGCTGGATCATTGTCCAACACCAGCAGACATTTCATAGGTAGGCGCTTTTCTTCAAAATATTTTTGGACAGTCGGACCAAAGCAGACATTCACCCAATCAATGAAAAGTTGCCTCGTTACCCAGGCTTTAGCATTCGCCCTCCACATCACGGGAAGGGCTTTGAAGGCTCGGGGATTTTCAGAATGGTACACCAGCAGGGGCTTTATCTTGCAGGCCCCACTGGCGTTTGCGCAAAAAGCAAGGGTAAGCCTGTCCTTCATAGGCTTATGTCCGGGTAGCCTCTTCTCCTCCGCCGTGATGAACGTCCGATGAGGCATTTTCTTCCAGAAAAGCCCAGTTTCGTCGCAATTGAAAACTTGCTGCGAACTGTAGCCTTCCTGCAGAGTCAACTCTTCAAACGTTTTAACAAAGGCTTCGGCGGCCTTCGTGTCCGAGCTGGCTGCCTCCCCATGCCGTACCACTGAATGAATACCAGTCCTTTTCTTGAATTTCTCGAACCACCCCCATGAAGCCTTGAACTCAGGGGGTTCCTGCTGGGATGTTCCTTCTCCTGCCCCTTCTTCGGCCTGAGAACGCACGAGATCACCGAAAATGGTGGAGGCCTTCTGGCAAAATGTAGTCTCAGTGATGGTGTCTCCTGAGATCTCTTTGTCTTTAATCCACACAAGAAGCAGCTTCTCCATCTCGTCATGCACGTGGGTTCTCTTGTTGGAGAAAATAGTGACGCCCTTAGAAGGTGCCGCTGCTTTGATGGCCGCCTTCTGCTTCAGGATGGTGCCTATCGTAGATGGATTCCGGCCATACTCCTTGGCGATCGCACTTAAACGCATGCCAGACTCGTACTTTTTCACAATTTCGAGTTTCGTCTCCATCGAGAGCATCGTCTTCTTCTTCTTTCCTTCGGCAACATTCTTGGGACCCATGGCTACAGTATTAAGCTCAATACGTAATACACTACGTATGTTATATACAGTACTATGTATAGTAAACACTAATACAGTACAGTGCACAGTAACGAATGTTTAATAACGATAACACGTGGCGTACGAATGTATTTAACACTACGTCAAACAAGCGAAAGCACACAATGTCTGTTAACGATACCGCAGTCGGAACGAAAAGAGAGAGAGAGAGATGAACGCCCGTGCGTAAGCAAGGTGGGATAGTTGCCGACCAATAGGAAAGCAGGATCTTATGGCGTCAGCTAGCATATGAGTAGGGAGATAACCAATGGGTGAGCGGGAGGCTGTAAGTGAGTTTACCCAAGTTCAAAGTCTGGTGGCGCGCGCTTTTTAAAATTACTCGCGCCGACGAGTTGGGATCTCGTAAGCTTTTCATATCCTGAAATTTTATTCGTATACTGGGGCATAAAAATCTTCGAACCGCTTTTCGTATCCTGAATTTTTCGTAAGCAGAAACTTTTGTATCCAGAGGTATCACTGTACAGTGCTTAAAAACAAAAAATTTAATTATCATATATTCCTCCCAACAATGCTTATACTGTATAACATACGATATAATAAATTAAATTATTTACAGAAAACATTTCAGTATTAAAGGTATACATTCAGGATCTATCAAGAAAGAAAAATTACATTCATTGCAGTTCAAAATCAAGGAATTGTAAAAAAATACAAAACTTATTGATTTTGGACTACAGGTATTACAGGATAATAAAAAATTATTGAATCTATTATCACTGTCACAGTCAGGGTCAATTTAGAGTGTAACAATTAATCCAACAATTACAGAAACCTTGACTAAACAAAGATTTCCCCACACGTGTCCCATTCTACAGCCTTTCAATTACCCCAATGTGGGAATCAAATCATGACTAATAAATAAATGGGTAGTTATTATCAAAACTTTGTGTAAAACCTGTACAAAGATTAATTCAGTGGGAGATTTATAGTTCCTCTTCTCAGTCGCAAAATTCTGTCTCGGGACGTGCCGGGATTCAGCAATTTGCTGGCGAGCCATATTAATTTCTCGCAGCACTGGAGACAGGCTAAGCCGGCGACTCTCCAGGTACAAGCTGGGTGTCTTTAATCGATCGATAACCTCGCAAACAATTGGTGTTTGCGGGTGATTGACATTCTTTGAGGTAAACCAGAGGCAGAATCCGCAGACTCAGAAGAGGACCAATAAAAATCCTGAAAAATCAGGCGATGACCCAGGGCAAAGTTGTGTTTCGGGCGACCCAAACAGTGTTGTAGCGTTCAGGTTAGATACACCTGACTGTGCCACTTCAGCCTCGAGCTCTGACCGTATTTTAATCTACCATCAGAATGTCAGAAGGGGTTTAAATTCTGAGGTGACTCAGGAATGGAGGATGGTTCCCTCTATATAGTATTCGTCTGGTCAGTGAGACGAGGTCTCCACACCAGGACTTGAGGCTGAACTAAAGGTAGGTCAAGAACAGGACCTTTTGACCTAGTCTATGGGGGACTAAATCCACTAGAAGTGGGATCTTCAGGAGACAGTCGGTCGTCACAATCAGGTGGCAAAAAGCCGAAAAAGTCATAATCAGGATGAACAGACACTGCTGATTCAGAAACAGGGCTTTCTAAAGAGGGAAGTCTTGACCAGTCTGGACTGGAACTCTTGGAACCAACAGAAAGTAGTTCCAATAATGGAATACTGGAAACTTCCTAGGATTCCCAACTCCCTGTAGGATGCACGACACCTTCCTCTCGGAAAGAAGAAGCTAAGAACTGGGGCGTTGGAATTTCAGGCACAGGACAGTGAACCACCGATTCGGAAGTCAAAATTGGCGTTTCACACATTTCAGTGGGGCTGTTCTCCCACAGTTGGAGGACCAAACGATCTCGAAACAGTTCAGGCTTTAACACAGGAGTCTCATCACAATTTTCTGGAGGATATAACCAAGCATCCAGTGCTTTTGTTCTCTCATAAGTCCTAGCTGGCTTAAGAATAGGCTTAGGCTGAGTAATAGCTCTAGTAGGACGGGGACTTTTCCTCTGTTGTCGGGACTTGTTACAATCTCGGGACAAAAGGTAGGATGCAACTACTGCAGCCACCCCATAGCAATCGCCATCACTACTAGAACCAGAACTCTGAGACTTCAGAGGAAGTTGAACTATCCTCCACAAGTCCAGGACTATTCCGAGTCTCTGTTACAGGATCAGGACCCTTCGGATACCAGAGAAAGTGACTCCTAAGATAAACTGGAGGTTCAAACCAGGCCTTTAATTGGATATGGTGAGCCCTTACCAGTTCACCATCAGGCAGTCTCTGCAGCTCATAGGTGACCTTATTCTCCTGTACCTTAGTAATATGGAATACCCCCTCAAACCTAGGGATGAGCTTGTTTGTCAGAAGGTGTCCCAACAGGTACACCTTCTTAAGCACCAGAGAGCCCTCTTTAAACAGTTTGTACCGAGGATGTCCTTCAGCCCATGGGTCTCTTGTTTCTGCTGACAGCAATGGGGTACTATCAACATCGTGAGCACCCTTCAGTATGTTCTCAGCTGGAGTATTGCCAATCTCAGTGTGGTTAGAATGGTTGTAGCTGAGAACTGCTCGGGATAAGTACTGGTCTCATTTCCGAGATTCCCTAGAAATCACCCTCAGTAACTCACCAATGGTACGATTCACCCGTTCCACTGCAACCTTACTAGAGGGTTTATACGGAGTTGTTTTCACATGTACAACATTGTACCGCTCCAACAACTCGGTAAATTCCTGGGAAATAAACTCAGGGCCATTATTAGTCAATATCCATACTGGAACACGAAGAATAACAGGAAAAACTCGGTCTTCAAGCGCCTGGCATATCGTACTGCTCTTCTTATTCCTTATGGGTACTGTCGTCACCCACTTGGAATAATGGTCGACTACCATCAGACACCCAATAAAACCAATACTAGTTGTTGGGAGACTCACAAGGTCCAAAGCAACCAATTCAAAAGGAGAAGAGGTCACTATTTTCAATGTTGGCAGGGCAACCACCTCTCTTGAGACCTTACAATTCTGTCATTCCCAACACCTCCGGCACATATCTCTGATTACATTAATCAAAGATGTGTGCCAGACGAGTCGACGGAGTATTGCAATCATTTTTCCGATTCCCCAGTGAGCATTCTGGAGGTGTGTCTCGGCAACTAGGTCAATCAGGACATTAAAGGTGACTACTGGGAGTACTGAGCTGTCTGGGTTCTGCTTCACTAGCAAAGCCTGGTGTACTTTCAGGTCCGACCAACATCTCCTATAGGGTAGATAGGAGCGTGAGACTTGAGATGCAGGAACCCCAGAGTAGATCACCTTAATGACAGATTGAATCTGTCGATTATCTCCTTGGATCTTGGACACCTGACTAAAGGCCAGAAGAACATTTCCAGAGAACACTCCCCGATCAGATTCAGGGTCAGTTACCTTCATAACAGTGGTCTCGGTATGCAGGGAGGAGACTGAGAGTACCTTGGGAGACAACTGAAGAATAGTAGTGTGGTCATACACCAATTGTTCTCGGGGTGAATCCAGTGTCAGGTAGGCTGCGTCCAGTATATTCCTACCAAGAAAACAAAATTTAATGTCATTGGCAGCTACCACCGCATAGTTAAACAGCGGTAGCCTCCACCCGGAAGGACACTTCACCTCTAACTGGAGGTAGCCTAGAATGCTGGTGCAGGAACCAGTCAACCCCTTTAGCTATTCTCCTGACAGTACCTGGTACTCTATGCCAAGTTGGCTCAGTACAGACTCACTTATGAGACAAACCTGTGCTCTTGTATCAACAAGAGCACAAAATAAGGTTTCCTGCATCATTACTATACCTACTGCCGAGTGTTCAGACACATGGGTACAACTAGACTGACAACATGCCTTTTCTGTCACATACTGGATTACAGGACAATCCTCCGGTGCTTCGTGATCATCAGTGACCAAGTCCTCAGCGTCAGGCACACGAGATTTTACCTCTGCCTTATGGCCCAGAATCATGTCAGTTGGAGGGACTTAATTGCAGAGCTTGATCAAAGGGTTAAAATGCACTCCAGACAGACACTGAAGATGCACAAACTGAGCCTCAGTCACGGATGGATCACGATAGACTATGGGACAAGTGGGACCCATATGGACCCAGATTTCCAGGTTCAATAACTTAGATGCTGCTCAGAGCAACTCCAGAGCAGGGACTGTACCTGAAAATGCTTTGCCTTGATCCTGTTCCTGTTAGTCTTGTCCAGTTTGAAGCCTAGTCGACCGGCGTGTTTTAGAAACTGCTGAACTAAGGCATCCCGGAGCTTGGCTCCCTTCAGCTGAGAGTTGGGTGCGACACCTGACCCTTCTGTCCAGCAGTTCACAACTAGCTCCAGTAGGCCACTTGGGAATGCTGGGTTCAGTAGCAAACAGACAGTCAGTTAATGCAGTCCAGCGAGATAACCAGTAAGCTATGGCATTCTGATCACCTGGACAGTAATTAACAATAAAGTTAAATTCGGACAGGTCCTCCAGTGTCTGTGCTAGACAACTGTCCATCATCTTCATGTCCTGAAGGTACATCAGGGGACGGTGATCAGAATAGATCACGAAGAACTGACCATAGAGGAAGGCCCTGAATGTTTTCACCCCCCATTGCAGAGCAGCCAACTCACGCTCAATGGTAGAGTAACGGGTCTCGCAGTCAAGGAAAGTCATGGAGTCGTACGCTGTCACTTGACGCTCCCTTGGATACTCCAAGGACTTCTGGCACAGACAAGCACCAGAACCCTCACCCGAAGCGTCAACAAACAACTCCAAGGGTTTAGCATTAGCAGAGTAGTCAGGGTATGACAACATAATGTCCTCCTTGATCAGTTCTTTCAAGCGCACAGAGGCACCGTCCATTTCTGCAGTCCACTTCAGTTTCCTAGTTCCTTGGGATTTTCGTCCTCCAGTCTTCGCAGATAATGGTTTGGCTACCTGTGACCACATGGGGATAAATTTCCACAGTCCCAGGAATCCCCGTAGCTCACGCATAATGGTCGGTTTAGGGAAGTCATCCACTTTCTGGATGTATTCTGGTAGCTTACACATACCAGAATGTCCAACCAGATGACCAAGGTACTGGACCCCGGCTTAAACCCAAGAACATTTCCCGAGTTTTATCTTGAGTCCGTGCTTCTGGAGAGTAGCCAAAACTCGTTCTACCAGTTTCAGGTGTTCCTCGAAAGAAGACCCAAGTATCAAGATGTCATCAATGTAGACAACCACCTTGGCTTTCGGGAACTCTTGGAGAATACTCTGCATTTTTCTTTGGAACACTGCAGGTGCATTTTTCAGTCCAAACGATAAACATATGAACTGCCAGTGTCCAAAGGCGGTAGAGAAAGCCGTGTATTCTTTACTGTCCTCTGCCAATGGTAACTGGTAGTATCCACGAACCAGGTCAAGGGATGTAAAGTATTTGACTCCTTGAAGTCCAAGTACGGAATCGGCCATGTTAGGCATCGGGAACTTATCAGAGACAGTCACCTTATTCAGTCTACGGTAGTCCACACACAACCGTATACTATTGTCCTTTTTTCAGACTGGAACAATGGGTGAAGACCAAGGAGAGATGCTGGGTTCAATAATACCGAGTTCATGCAACTCCTTGCACTGTTCCTTGATGGCGTCGGCGACGGGTTTGGCAAACTGTCGAACTCTCTGATAAATGGGCGTCTCGTCATACAGGTGGATGCGTATTGGTGTGCTTGAGCACTCTCCCACATCATCATCACCAGTACTGATGACTGGAAGATGACCTCGGAGCATTTGACAAAACTGGTCCTTCTGAGAAGAGTCCAGTTCGTTGGAGATAGACAGATTGTCTATCTCTTCCAATACACTCGGTTTAGGAGTCAGGTCACACTCCTGTGCTATCAGGCAGGATAGAGGAGCATCCATCATTGCCATGGTAAACACCTTCCCCAAGAGATCGCCCCTCTTGATCTTGGCAGTTTCTTCAGATGAATCCTTGAATAAAACTGATGTTTTTCCATCTTCAGTTTGAGGATGCCAGGGATTGCTGTAACTTTCTTTGACAGACCATGGGTTATGATGTTGCCATCATAATACATTTCCGGCCAACAGATGGTCGGACAAGCAGGGCACCTAAAAGAGGTGTCAAGTCCCTTAGGAAAATTTACAGTAACTGGAACAAGTACTGGCTCAATACTGGCAATGATCATTGAATCGGCTGCGTGGACCTCAAGTGCGTAAAGCACTTGCTGTCAATAGGCTCCACGTATTGGGACATAATACTCCCAAAGAGTCTCTTGGGGAGTACTGGCAATGCTCAGCCGATTTCAGGCTCCGTCAACTATCACCCCATTTGCTCTCAAGAACTGGTAGCCAAGCACTACGTGCTCAGCCATAGTCCCTGAAGGCACTACATGGAGCACACTTGGGGCGAATGTCATTCCATGCAGTATAGGGGTTAACAGTACAGTGCCTAAGGTCTTAGGTCCTGTTTGCCCTAAACCCTTCAGACCAATGGTGTTGGGTACCATCTGCAGCTGGTAATCCTGTATAACTCTCGATGACAGAGGGTTGACCTCAGCTCCAGGGTCAATGAGTGCATCCAACACTCCCGATGGAAACTCAGACATGGTCACTGGGACAACCATGAGTGGTACAGGAGACAACTGCGCCAGGTTAACCCTACGAAGGGTTTTCAATACAGCCTCAGTTCCTGCTTCCTCCCTGGAGGTGTCAGTTGGAAAAGCTCTGGACTGTGTTGAGGACAGGTTATCACTAGCCAGTCCTGAAAGTGCCATTGGAGGTGCAATGATCTTTTCAGGTTGAGGGCTAACCTTGGAAATTGAGATTTCCGAGGCTGCCACCGGAATACTAGGAGCACGCACCGTAGCACTCACACCCTCCTCCGATGTAGCCCCATCTTCTACATCGAAGGCCTGGTGTTTAAAGCCCTATGATACTCCTCAGTTCTTGACTTCCTGGGTTTTGCTCTCTTACTCTTCTTCTTCTCCACAGTCCAAGAAGGAGCACTGGACTCTCTCCCACTTCGGGTCTCCCGGCTACTGGGTGATCCAGAATAGGATGACGGGGTCGAAGTAGCACTCAGCGGTACTGCTCTCCACCTTGAAGGAGTCTGGACAGAGATAGTCTCCCTCCCAGGGCTGCGGGCTTTAGCTGTCTTTTGGACAGGTGATCTACTTATAGGCGGCGCCTGTCGTCCACACTGTGCCACATGATGGTTGGACGAACCACAGCGTAGGCACAGGTTGAGGCGTCTGCGACACTCGTCCATAAGGTGCCCTGATTTTCGGCACCATGCACAGTACTTCCTCTGGAATTGAGGAGACCTATCCGGTGTGCGCAATGTGGCAGGCGCCCTTCCACAGGTGCAGGTTTGGGGACAGGTCGAGGAGGAGTGTGTAAATACGCTCTGTCAGGTCCAGGCGAACAGCTGGGGGCAGCCATGGCAACCCTGTCAGCATACGAGCCGTGACATGACTGTCCCGCACGGCTGATGGCTAAATCCTCAGCCTTCTGGCTTCGCTGACGGGATGCCTCGTAACACTCAACAGGTGTAAAACTTCCTGCCAAGTGGCCTGACTTCCAGCACACACATTAATGGTGACCAGAGACTGTTCCAACCAACTCGGGGCTCTGCTTGGAACAGTTCTGAGGAGCTTCCGCCTAAGCTTCCTCCGGTCCAAACTATGCCGAGGATAGGCCGACCTGTACAGGGAGGCTAACCGGACGGCGTAGATTTTCAGCAGTTCGCCCTCGGCACAGGTGGCACTGCTGAACCGGGTATTCCTACCCGCATCACGCCTCTGTCGGTCTTCTCAATACCAGTCGAGGAGGCGTTCCTTCATGTCGGGGTATGAGATCTCGGGACCCCCCATGGCCGAGAATGCCTCCTGGATTTCTCCCTTTGGAAATCTTCCTAGATCAACAGTCCACCGGCCAGAGCTTCCTGTGGTATATTTACTCGCACCGTAGGCCTCAAATTCCTTCAGGAATCGGGCAAAACTCTGGCCAGTTTCCAGCTGGAAGATTCCTGGCTTGGGGTTCCTCCTGGAGTCGTGGACTTTGATCAGATCAGACAGACTGCGTTCTGTTTGGAGGGACTGGACGTGGTCGGTGGAGACAGTGTCATATGAGCTGACACTGAGACAGGAGCTGGGAGAGTCACCAGAAGTCTCACTACCAGAATCTTCGCTGGTGGACTCCTGGGACATAGTCATTTCGGGTATGGCTGGTCCGGTGGTGTACTTGGCCTGGCGCCTGTGCTTTAGGATTGCACTGTCTTGGCAAGAACTGCCTCAGCGGTAGCTGCTGGAGCCTTTGCTGGGCTACTGGCTTCGGCCAGGTTGTCCAGGAACTGCTCCCCTAGTCTATTAGCTACAGTCTCTGGTGGACTAACGGGGTTAGATGCCGGAACAGGCAAGGAAGCAACCAGTCCACTTGCAGCAGGAGACTCCCAGAGGCCTAGTACAGGGGGGAGTAACTGTGTAAACCCTGGAGGGGACTGGAGACCTCCAATCACTGGCTCTGCTCAAGTTACAGGGATTGCCAGACCATTGAAATTTGGCCAAGCTGGGGACGTAGAAGGAGCACTAGTGGTCACTGTGGTCGTGACCCTAGTGGCAACGTGGCACGTTGGTGACAGCTCGACGTTCTTCAGGGCCGCCACTTGAAGTGTCAGGGACTTGACCTGAGTTGCCAGGTCACTGACAATCCTGATCAGACTCTCCACATCCCGGCTCAGGCTCTTCTTTGCCTTTCGGCGCTTACTTGATGACGATGCCATACCTAAAGGTGGGTGTTTCCCGTGTATGGGCACCAAAAATTATGTAGTGGTTTGTGGACTGTGGCCAGAGGTAGCACCCAAACTGCCTAGTGTCCGAATGCCGACCACAACCCAATGTTCACTACACAAAAAAATACACAACATTGGAATACCCAAAAATCTAGGTAACAGGTCAAGAGAATGGAGCACTGGGCACCACCCCTTGATTTATACTGGGCAAGGGGACCCAGCTAGAACCTGGCTTCCCCCTTTGCTTCTCTTGCCTTTAGCTTGCTGATTATAAGTAAAAATATAAGAACATTAGGTGAAAGAAAAACAATTTTTTTAAATCTGGCAACAGGATGCGGTGTGGGGTAAAATTATGATAGATAACTTATTAGAAAGATTTAAAAACTAAGAAAAAACAGTGGCTGAGAAAGGGACACCATGGTGAAGGGAACTGGATTATAATGCTGTTTTCATAAAAACAAGCAAAAAAATATTTATTTGTAAAGGAAAATACTACTAGGATTACATTAACATTGTTTTGTCAGATTCCAGTAAGCAATCAAAGGAAAAAAGTAGTACCCCTTTACACTCCAGCCTAAAAAAAAAAACAAGATAAACAAATTTTGAATAAGAAGAAAATATTAAACTGAAAATACTGTACTACAATAATTTTCCCTACATCAATACTGTCCTTATCAATATCCAGTCTACCATTAGGCTGCAAAGTTACTTAAAAATTTGCAGCTTCTGAATGATATGGCCGCACACGACGCTGTGCAGGTCTCTATGGGCCCACCATAGCAATATTTAGAAAATCTCCAATTGTAAACCTGCAGTGTGATAAGGTTCTGTTGTCATCGAAACTTTTCTGTCCAACCACACTAGTGCCTAAATTTCTCATTCTTGGAAGGAGTTTTGATAATTCTGGAACAATTCAGACTAAACTCGAACACAGTCACTCTCCTCCTAACAACTGAATTCACTTCCGGGGCCCAAGACCAGATATGCCATTTCAATAGCTCCTGTAAACTATTAATGTTTGTGACACACTCATGTAACGAGATTCTTCCTCGTTACTTTGCTCATTGAAACAAAATATTCACTAACTTTACGGTGGTGACTGCCAGACACGAGCAATAGACAATGGCCTTATAATACATTTTGTTTACATCCCTTCCACGGACTGTTTATTACTTATCCAAAATAAAATAACCACTCATTTTCGTCTAACAACACTGTAGCATACAGTAGGGTCCTAAATTATGCGAGAATTTGGTCGATGAATGACCTCGTATAAATGGAAAATCGCAGATTTCGAAACACAAAACTAACAGAAATAATTACATTTGGCCATGGCAACCGGCAACTTGCTTATTCAAACGTGTTTACTACCCTTTTCCATTACTTTCTTTGTACTGTACTGTATTTCTTTATAATATCAAATTGTTCTTGTAAATAAATCAAACATTTAATATACTTTAAAGTTCTAATAACTTGAAAAATGGTTAAAATTACAACCAGGATGGGTGTAAACACTGTATATTTCCCGTTATAACACGACCCAAAATACAGACAAATTTTAATGTTTGTCATATCTATTGTTTAAGACAACTGGTGAATAGTAAAACCATCACTCTGTAGACTAGCTTTTGTTGTATGATTGAAAATCCAAAATTATCAAAATAAAGGCAATTTTATATCATGCGTTTCCTAAACATGCCAAAAAGCACAATAGAAAACGACAACCAATGTTTTGTTTACATTTATCTCTGATCATAACGAAGAAACAGACGCATTTACACATCTGTGTATAGGTTAGTTTTTGCATCCACAGCAATCCTACCAATGTTGATTATATGTTGATTTTGTTATTACCAATGCTCTACTTAATTTTTTTTCTAAGAACTTCCAAATAAATGAAGTGAATGCCATTTATATAATGTTTTTCTTTATGATGCCGCCTGAAACGGAAACCCTCCATTTGTTTACGCTCCATCTTCGATCATAATAAACAAACGAACGCATTAAACACACATGATCAAAGTGATAACTAATGATATTACAAACATTTAGTAAACATTGTTATTACAAATATTTTACTTACCGTATCCATATAAATTCCTAAATTCGTAGCGAAGCTGGAAACCTTTTTTTTCCTTATGCGTTTAATCCACCATAGCAAACTGCCGCTAATGACAGAATGATAATTTACGATAATTCTAAACTGTTACGAAAGATAATTGTCCTTTCCATATCCAAAATATTTTTCCTAACTTCAGTTAGGAAAACCATATGCAAAAATGGTAAAAGAAGAAAGTACTAGGCCTATTTTTAAAGTCATCGAACAATTAGGTTACCGCTATTACGTTCGATGTGACAGAGAGAGAGAGAGAGAGAGAGAGAGAGAGAGAGAGAGATGGTTTTAAATGTACTAAACAATAAATATAGTTTATAACACATTGGTCCTTATGTAATATTAACTGTATTGATGGTTTGAATAAATTAAGAAATGGTGTAAACAATTCTTTGTTAACGTATTCGTACGTGCATATTCGTGAGAGCGGAAGGTAGACATCAGCTGATCTAATCACAGCCAAAAGTAAAACAAAAAGAAGTCAGCAATACTCGATTTTTAAAACACATCCGAAATTTAAAAACCCAAGTACATGTTTTATTATAGCGCAATTGACTATTTAAAGAGTAAAAATTTTCTGGAATAGAATGGTGTTTACTAAAAAATAGTGGTTTGCTGACGAAATCGGATACCGTATTTTAAGCTATGATTGAAATGGATGTATACACGGTATAATTTTTTTGTTTTGTATTTAATTGACACTTTAAGAAAACCGATTTTGGTTTCTTCATCTATTTGTAGTTATTGTATAACACGAGAGAGAGAGAGAGAGAGAGAGAGAGAGAGAGAGAGAGAGAGAGAGAGAGAGAGAGAGAGAGAGAGAGAGAGAGAGAGAGAGAGAATTAGCTGTTGTAATTGAGTGCCGTGTTTTTGTTTCGTGTACCTCCTGAAGCGAGGAATTGATCGCCACAACTAACAATTGTCATGTTAATTTCATTCTTAAACTCAAGTTGCCATAAGTTAACTAGGGTTTTATTTCTTACGGAGAGAGAGAGAGAGAGAGAGAGAGAGAGAGAGAGAGAGAGAGAGAGAGAGAGAGAGAGAGAGAGAGATTTGATGGCAGAAATCCTCTCTCTCTCTCTCTCTCTCTCTCTCTCTCTCTCTCTCTCTCTCTCTCTCTCTCTCTCTCTCTCTCTCTCTCTCTCTCTCAATCTCGCGAGAGAGAGAGAGAGAAAGAATTTTTATTTTACCGTCTACTCTACAAAACTAATCTTTGCAAATCAAATGTGTACTGTTTAAAATATGACAAAATATTGCCGACTCGTTACTGTAGTTTAGGCTATTCACTGCCGATAAACGAACCCAGTCTACTCGTGAAAATCTTGAACGCTTTAATATACCATCATTAACACTACCATTACAATTATCGTAAGGTTGGAGAAAGATAATGATTGCCGAGAACGTAACCACAATTCTGTTTACATTTTGTCAGCTGGACTCGCACAGTTAACAGTTGATTTCATTGTTGATGTGGAATTTTATCCTTAAATAGGCTATTCATTATGAAATTATGTTAATAAGATGTAATGTTAATATTGTTTTGTAAAATTTATTATAAATCACCGTATTTAGGGCTACCAATATGCTTAGAAAGACAATAGATTTGATACATTTTATAGTGCTTGACTCGCAGACTTTGAACAGTTTCGCAGATACAGAAAATTTATTTTTGAAAAATAGAGGTCGCATGAAAGGGGAATCGTATAATTCGAACACGCATAATTCGAGACCCTACTGTACTTCCAGTTAAAAGGCAAGATAATATGAATACAGAGCAGCATCACAGACCACTACACACTGGTAACAGTCAATGATTAACATTCATCTTTCTATGTACTTAGGAGAATGGTCTCAGCTTCTTTGCTATATACATACAATACTCTGAAGTCTAAATTCCCCTTCTGAGTGAAGGGGGCTGCTGTCCGTACCTAGAAAGGAATAACAACAGATTAAGGCACTTTTTAGGAGGCACAGAGGGCTAAAAAAAAAAATAGTGTGTTTCATAACATTCAACCCACTAAGCTTTTTCAGACGCAAACTATCCATTATTTCAACAACCCTGAGAATACCAAACAATTCTTCTTCTCTCAAGAGGTCAACTACTGCATTGTAATTGTTCAGTGGCCATTTTCCTCTTGGTAAGGGTAGAAGAGACTCTTTAGCAATGGTAAGCAGCTCTTCTTTGAGAAGGACACTCCAAAATCAAACCAATGTTCTCCAGTCATGGGTAGTGCTATAGCCTCTGTACCATGACCTTCCACTGTCCTGGGTTAGAGTTCTCTTGCTTGAGGGTACACTCGGGCACACTATTCTATCTTATTTCTCTTCCTCTTGTTTCATCAAAGTTTTTATAGTTTATTTAGGAAATATTTATTTGTTTCGTAACTGAAATACAAACCACGGTATTTAATATTGGTAATTACTTTCGGTGTTGCCAAAATAATGAGCCATTAGAATTTTAACGAGGGTTTACTACCCCAATGCTAGTTAGTGGGGGTTAGGGAGGGGTAGCTTGCTAACCCCCCCCCCCCCTCACACACACCTGTGCTGAGCTCACTTTGCTATTGGCTCGGGTGCTAGACGGACGTGTCCCCTATCACCCTCGCCTACACTGACAGCCATTAATCTTTGTTTGCTTTTTCTTTTTGACAGAGTGTTTGGAAGTTGGCCTCTGCAATGCGGAAGTGTCCCGGCTTACCTGACCGCCCTTGTGGAACTTATATGTCGGTGGTCGACACAGATCCACACACCTTATGTCCTTTCTGTAGGGGCCAACGGTGTGATAGAGATAACGTATGTGGTGATTGCAGGGAGTGGTCCACCTCCCAGTGGGAGAGGTTTTCCCGGCGCCGGAAGAACTCTAAACGGGATATTTCTCCTTCAAGGGCTTCCTTGAAGAGAAAATCCCAAGGATTCTTCTTCCGTAGCCCAAACCTCCTCCGAAGCTCCCACTCGATCGGTTTCTTCCGAGAGGCCGTCGAGTGGTAGCGTAGGCCGCATTTCTGTTGACCGATCTCGGGTTTGGGAGAGGGAGTTGCCTCCCATAGCGAGGCAGCTCCTCCTCCTCCCCCTGGGGAGGATTTAAATATAACTAATGTGAATGTATCTAATAATGATCTGTTACAGCTTTGGGCTTCCTTGGGGCTTCAGGGCTCACCCTCCAAGGAAGCCCTGTTTGACATAATCAGGTTAGGGGCAGCTGTCAAACAGTTGCCGACGTTAGCAGAGGATGATCCTCTGTCTATCGTCGACGTTGTTGTGGCAGAGGCTTTTGACGAGTTATTTCAAACCTCTGCTCCTGTTGCTGATGTAGCTGAAGGCTTAGTTCCCCCCTCTGAACATCCTTTGAGGGAGGAACTAAGTCCAACGGTCTCCCCTGCAGGTGATTCTCCCCCTCGGGGGAGTTCACTGACAGAGACTCCTCTTCGGAGGACTGCCGACGGTCAACCTGCGGTCCCCAGAGGGCGTATAAGGCGTAAGGCTCGCCTTCCCCTCCGCCGTAAAATCCCATCGCGTGAGCGCTAGCGCGACCACCAGTGGGATTCCCAGCGCGATCCCACACGCGAGGCTGCAGGACCGCGTGCGACCAGGTCTTCTTCTTCACTCCCCCCCCCCCCCCCCCCCCCCCCCGCTAGTGCAGATCAGCGGGCTCGCCGGAGGGCGGGAAAACACCGGATAGGTCCAGGAACTTTCCTTCTTCCCCTTTTTCTTTTCAAGAAGACCCTGTTGTGGTTCCTAATCCTAGGGATCGAATGATCCCCTTCCCCCCAGAGGGAGTCTCTGACAGCGCCGCTGTCAGTAAGCCACCATGGTTTGGGTCCCTTGTCAGAGCTGTCATGCAGATCTTTAAGCCTGCTTTCTGAGTTGGGCCTCAAATCAGCGGCAGTTCCAACCCCCCTGAAGAGGAAGAGAGGAGTAGATGACGTGGTGACTTCTCCAAGGGCTAAGCTGGCTCCTCTGAAGTCTTTTAGGAAGGCTCCCTCCCCCCCCCCCAGACTTTCTCTCCTTCCCCTTTGGACGAAGATTTCCTGTCCTCAGGGGATTCTCGTGTGGTGAGGCATTCTCACATCGCACCAATGGGAGAAACCCCATCTCGCGTAGAGATGTCTTCTTGGGTAGGGATGGAGAAGAGCCTCCCGCCATCGCTGTTGGAGTCCTGTATCCCTCCCAGGAGGGAGTCGAAGGACTCTAAGACTGTGCAAAAATCGTCCTCGAGGATGAGACCAGATCCAGCCAAACCCGCGGAGAACGTGCACGAGTTCCCCCAAGAAGAGCCTTTGGGGACAGGAGACTTTCCTGCCAGCCCTACAGGAGGAGAGCTACAGGAGTCAGAACATGGGTTCTGGCAGGTTCTGACTCTGATGAGGAATCTCAACGGGTTCTCGGATCCTGAGATTCCCCCTCGAGAGAGCAAGGACACGGTCCTGGACAAGAGTCTTCGGCACTCAAAACCCCCCTAAAGCCAGCGCGGCTTTGCCTTGGTCCCAAGGAGTCAAGAGTGCCAGAGATAAGGTTGAGGGCCAGCTCTCCAAGCTTGCCTCCTCCAGCCGTTCCAGCGCCGGCAAGAAACTCCTCCTGCCTGCTCGTGTCCATCAGAGGAGGTACTTTGAGATCATGGAGGAGTCTTGTTTAGCTCTTCCCTTACACCACTCTGTGGAAGAGCTTACCAGGGGAGTCCCTCTAGAAAGACTCTCCAACCGGCAAGTGTCTTTCTCGGCCTCGGAGATCCTCAGTCAGGAGAAGGTGGCGAAGTGTGCCATGCAGGCAACTTCGTGGCTGGATATCTGGCTAGGGTCTCTGGGCATCCTGTTACGATCCGAGGACCTGTCTAAGGAGAGTACCAGGAAGGTCTTGGAGACCTTCCTTCTTTCAGGCACTCGTACCATCGAGTTTCTAGCCCACCAAATCTCGAACTTGTGGGCTAATTCCATCTTGAAGCGTCGAGATGCAGAGTCTGAGAGATTCCACATGAAGGTCCCCAGCACCGAGGTTAGCAGGTTGAGCCTAAAGATGTGGAACAGGCAGCTGAGAGGTGGAGGTAGTCCATCCAGGACTCTCTCCTACATAGGGCTCTTACATCGAAGCCCTATAAAACCTCCAGCACCTCAACAGTCTCGCCCGTCCAAGACAACGAAACCGGCAGTGGCAGCAAAGACAACGGTGTCGAAGCCCAGGCAAAAAGTCCTCCAGGGGAGGGAAAAAATCCTAGAGGGAGTGGCCGAGGCCGCAAACGCTAGGATTGGCAGTCCCCCTGCATGTCCACCAGTGGGGGGATGCCTACAAAGTTGTGCGATCAGGTGGCAGCAACTTGGGGTCGATTCCTGGATGATTTCCGTAATCAGTCAGGGATATCGCGTCCCGTTCACAACATCTCTACCTCCCCTGACAGTGGATCGAGTGTCGTTGAGCTCCCTTGCCATGGCATCGGCAAGGGGGCAAGCCCTTCGGGCAGAAGTCGAGACCATGTTGAAGAAGGGCTCTCTCCAGGAGGTCGTCGATGGATCCCCAGGCTTCTTCAGTCGACTCTTTCTTGTAAGGAAGGCGTCTGGAGGCTGGAGACCAGTCATCGACCTCTCGGCTCTGAACAGGTGTGTCAAGCAGACCCCCATTCAGCATAGAGACGGCAGACACGGTCAGACTCGCAGTGAGACCTCAAGACTTTATGTGTACACTGGACCTGAAGGACGCGTACGTCCAGATCCCAGTCCATCCGTCTTCAAGGAAGTACTTGAGATTCAGCCTAGACAACAAGATCTACCAGTTCAATGTGCTGTGTTTCGGTCTCTCCACAGCACCTCAGGTTTTCACCAGAGTGTTCACCCTATTATCATCGTGGGCACACAGGATCGGCATCCGTCTCCTCCGTTATCTGGACGACTGGCTGATCCTAGCAGACTCGGAGTCGACCCTTCTTCGACACCGAGACAAACTTCTGGGACTTAGCCAAGATCTGGGGATCATGGTAAATCTCGAGAAGTCCTCTCTGCTTCCTACTCAAAGACTGGTATATCTAGGCATTATCTTAGACACCAATCTCCACAAATCCTTCCCATCAGACGACAGGATAGCAAGGCTGAGGAGGGTAGCGAATCCTTTCCTCAGACGAGACGAACTCCCAGCCCAATCGTGGTTATGTCTCCTTGGTCACCTCTCATCCTTGGCCCGTCTAGTTCCCAATGGTCGCCTCAGAATGAGATCTCTCCAATGGCGACTCAAGTCTCGGTGGAATCAAGGACACGATTCCCCGGACGTCATGGTCCCTATGGGTCCTGCGTAACGGACGGACCTTCAGTGGTGGGTGACAGACGAGACCCTACGAAGGGGAGTGGATCTTCTCGTTCTCCCCCGGATTTGATGCTGTTCTTGGACTCCTCAAAGAAAGGGTGGGGGGCCCACGTTCTGAACCACCGGACTTCAGGCCTGTGGTCAGAATCAGAAAAGTGCCTCCATATAAACCTGCTAGAAATGAAGGCCATATTCCTGGCCCTTCAACAGTTCCAACAATACAGTACCTGGCGGGTCACTCTGTGGTGGTGATGAGCGACAACACCACAGTAGTGGCTTACATCAACAAGCAGGGAGGCACCTTTTGGAGCAGCTATCCCATCTTGCAGTAGAGATACTGAGATGAACCGAAGTCCACTCGATTCCACTATCGGCTCGCTTCATTCCAGGCAAGAGGAATGTGCTCGCCGACAGTCTGAGCAGGGCGTGTCAGATTGTGAGTTCCGAGTGGTCTTTGGATCGTCTAGTAGCCAACAAAGTCCTGACTTTGTGGGGTTCCCCGACTGTGGATCTGTTCACTACAGCATTGAACTTCAAGCTCCCGCTGTACTGCTCCTCAGTCCCGGACCCCAAGGCACTCTGGCAAGATGCCTTCCAACAACGGTGGGACAACATCGACGTTTACGCCTTTCCCTGTTCTGTCTGATGAAGAGGGTACTCAACAAGACCAGAATATCAGTCAATCTCTTGATGACCCTTATAGCTCCGCTATGGCATCACGCAGAATGGTTTCCAGACCTTCTGCAACTCCAAACAGAACTCCCGAGAGAACTCCCTCCACGACACGAGCTACTCAAACAACCACACGCCAGCATCTTTCACAAGGCCGTAGCTTCGCTTCGGCTTCACGCCTGGAGACTATCCAGCATCTCCTCGCAGAGAGGATTTTCGCAGCAGGTTGCGGAAAGGATGTCTGGACACCTGCGGAAGTCTTCCACAGGGGTCTACCAGGCAAAGTGGATAGTTTTCTGTGGTTGGTGTTATGGAAGGTGTATCTCCATTCGATGCCACTATTCCAGCAATAGCGGAGTTCTTCGTGTATTTGCGAGAATAAATGCGCCTTTTAGTCTCGGCAGTGAAAGTCTATCGCTCAGCCTTAAGTCTTGCCTTCAGGCTCAAAGGAGTGGACATTTCTTCTTCGCTGGAACTTTCTTTACTCATACGAAGTTATGAACTTACCTGCCCTCAGTCGGAAGTGAGACCTCCTCCATGGAACGTGGTTCGAGTTCTCAGGTCTCTGAAGAGACCTCCCTTCGAACCATTACGCCAGGCTTCAGAATGCCACCTGACTTGGAAGACGGTGTTCCTACTTGCTTTGGCTTCGGCCAAACGAGTTGGTGAACTTCATGGTCTCTCGTATGACATCGCCCATTCAAGGGGATGGGGGGAGGTAATGTTCAGATTTGTCCCTGAGTTTGTTGCTAAGACTCAGAGTCCGGGAGTGCCAGACCCTCGGTTTGACTCTTTCCGGATTTCGAGTCTTCGTTCTGTAACAGATAACCCAGACCATCTTCTACTGTGCCCAGTAAGGAGTCTGAGGGTCTATCTTAAGAGAACAGCTGCAGTTGGTCCTCACGTGCAAGCATTGTTTGTAAGCACTGGGAGGGCAAAGAGGAGGGTTACCAAGAATACTATTTCAGCTTGGGTTCGTAGGGTAATCCATCCATCCCTGAATCCCGACCCTCCTCCTTCACGTCGCCCTAGAGCACATGATGCCAGGGGCATAGCTATATCCCTGGCCTTCAAGAAGAACTACTCAGTGACGCAGGTTCTACAAACAGGGGTGTGGAAGCGTCAGACGACCTTCACAGCCCACTATCTGCAAGACGTGACCCACAGGAGCCTCAATACGTTCTCTATTGGCCCTGTGGTGGCTGCACAACAGCTGGTTTAAACCTCAGGCTCCTTAATGGACAAGTAGCAGAAGGTTGAGGGCATTGTTACCCGGTTTTAGTCTGCATGAATGAAAAGGTATGTCTGCCCTTATTCTTTTCTTCATCCTCCCCTCTCTTGGGGAAAGCAGCATCCTGGGTTCTCTGCACAGCTGACCTCAAATCACTGCAGGTAAACCATGTTCCCTTGTGTTCCTAGTATTAAGCTAATACTGTCACGTCTCCATACCCTTACGAGGTGGTATTGGGAGAGTCCTAGCCTTAAGTTTCCATCTAAAGGACTTCAGGTCAACCTCCTAGGACGAGTCACACTCCATTCCTTCACACACAGCTTATGTAGGCCGCAGCCCTTGCAGAGCAAGGTGCTAACGAGTTGCAGGGACTCCTTATCGTTGAGTGCCGACACACTCAGATTCTGAGTCCCCGGGCAAAAAGCCAAAAGCCAGTAATGGCTGGGACTTACCACCCTACGTAAGGGTTGAGTCGCCCATATTACTGTAAATAGCGTGGTTTGTATTTCGGTTATGGAACAAATGACAAATTCGTAGGTAATTTGTATTTTTCCTAACTATACAAACCTTAGCTATTTAATCAAACTTGCCCGCCAGCCCTGTCCCCCGTGAAGTCCTACCTCTAAACAAAGTGAGCTCAGCACAGGTGTGTGTGTGTGGGGGGGGGGAAGCAAGCTACCCCTCCCTACCCCCCGCTAACTAGCGGTGGGGTAGTAAACCCTCATTAAAATTCTAATGGCTCATCATTTCAGCTATGCTGAAAGTAATTAACCATATTAAATAGCTAAGGTTTGTATAGTCAGGAAAAATACAAATTACCTACGAATTTGTCATTTTGATGATGTCACTGTTCTTAAAATATTATTTCTACTTTTTTCCTTTTCTCACTGGGCTATTTTCCTTGTTGGGGCCCCTGGGCTTATATCACTGCTTTTCCAACTAGGGTTGTAGCTTAGCAAGTAATAATAATAATAATAATAATAATGATAATAATAATGATTGTCTTAACGAATTCAATTCTCTCTCTCTCTCTCTCTCTCTCTCTCTCTCTCTCTCTCTCTCTCTCTCTCTCTCTCTCTCTCTCTCTCTCTCTCTCTCTTTTGTCATCAGTTTTTTTATCACATACCTTATAAATTATGCTTTATAGAATACTTTCTGTGTCAAAGGAAACAAATGGATATTCTCATTACATTTGTGTATAATGTAAAGTCCATTATTACTGACGAGTAGTTTTATCTTTCGACGGTTATTATTGTGGAATTATTACGTCATAAGTCACTTCAATTGATATAAAAAAAATTTTACACAAAATCACGGTGCTTTACCATTATTTAGTGAAAATTATGTAATGCAAATTTCTGAAAAATTATTTTATAATCACTTCAAAATGAAAAATATTTCGGTTTAGAGTGAAATGCAATAGATAATGAAGCAAATTTCTGACAAATTTATTTTGTAATCAGCATTAAAACAAATAAACAGGGAAACTTAGGTTATTATAGAGTAAGGGAGCATGTATAACTAATGGTGATAAATCTCATTTTTAGTTTGAGTAGTGGATGTGCGGCCCCGTGGTGAAGGGATTAAGGGTCCTTCTTTGTTTTCCATAGAGCAGGGAGAAGTGACAGGAGATAAATGGAGAAAATCCTATCAGGATTTGCTTCTCCATGGACCAGTGTCTTAGGAGGCCTCAGCTTTCCATCTCCAATAACCGTACTAGGACATCTCTTCTGTCTAGGCAAGCTTCCAGAGCAGCCCCTAGACTAGAAATAAGGAGACGGGACCATAGATCCACACCATGGGGCCCTTGAAAGCCAGCTGATTCTGATCAGCCGTTTCACCAACGGAGTGGTCAGAACCAAAATTGCAGAGCACAGGGTAGGTGCGCCCCTCTATTATGTTAGGGGTAGAAATTCCCCCACTTGACCATCTCCAGTGAGGGGAGTACCTGCCAGAAAAATCGATGAGGTGACAGTTTCACAGGGCAGAGCAGTGGATGGTGAATGTGCTCTGATTCAGATACAGGCTCTCATTCATCAGCTCTCCCTCTCCCCTCATGCCAGCTCCGACGACATGGTTTTGCTATCTACCAGGAAGGGAGAAAGACGTGCATCAGTCGGAGGTTCAGACTATGCTGCTAAAGGGTGCTCTAAAAGATGTCTGAGACGAGTCTCTGGGCTTCTTCAGCATAGTATTCTTACCATATCTGAGAAACACGTTACAGTGATGCTTCTTACAAGATGCGAAGAGTTTTTTTGCTTCATCATTCTAAAACAAATTTCATTATACGAAAGGAGATTTGTCCGGTACCGAAAATAATTTAAAAATACCAAACTGTAATCTCGGCACCATTGTCCTTCTCTCGCATTGGTTATCTCCCTACCTTGATGTTAGTTTCTGCCGTAAGATCCTGTTTTCCTATTTTTTATCAATAAGTACATTTAAATCAATAAGAATATTTTTAGATTAAAATAACACAATGAACAAAACTGTACTGTATGTATGAACGCATAAATGCTACTACGCATATCAAACACATTAGTGATATATTTCTCTTTCATTTCAGTAAATAAATAACATCGTAATATATGCTTTCCTTTTGATGCCAGGATTATTGATTTACAATTAATTATAAATCAATATAAGTACATTTCTGGGCTCCGACCTGTGGCGCCCAGTGAAATGCTCCTTTTACATCATTTCTAAGGTAAAAACTGCTATGAATTTACCAGAGAAAAAATTGTATAGAAATGCTAGGTTGAACCCAGCTCGCTCACCTTAATAAGATGTCGGTATAATACTGGGGCGTGATTAAATCACAGCCAGAGGTCTTGCACCATTTAGATATCTCCTGTCAATATCCCTGAACAGTGAGGTGCCGTTCAACATCCTAGCTCCGAACGCTACTACGAACGATCCCACCAGCTTGACACGTTATCTTTTTTCCAGTGTGTGTTTTCCCTTGGATTACTCAGGATTTATCTCAGGATGTCGGACCCTACCGTCACTCCACCTAAGTTAAGTACCAGATCTATGAGTTTTGAGATTTTGGAGGTGACCTTGCCCTTATTCATTATTTTATCACAGTTTTATTTTTCCGCGACCCCGCATCGGGTCTTCCATGGCGGTCGGCCACCTCCTCTCTCTTGTTGTTCTTAACGTTTTACAATGAGTCTTCTATACTGATTGTTCCTCGTTTTGAGCTTTTCTGGGTATCCACGGTTCACACCCCGTGTTATTTTATGTTATGGTATTCTGTTATCTCGACAACAGTTGTTTACGATATTACGATATCGTAATTTCATGTTAGGTTGGCATGCCTGGTAGCTTTCGGGCGTTACTAGTTTTACTTCGTTTTACGTTCCGCACGTCACGGACGTTCATAACGATCTTATTAACATACGTTTTATTACTAGTATTAATTAGTTCGAAGGGACTTTCACGAGGCAGTTCATTGTTTTTACGTTTTTTTGTCGGCACTTGACTGACACTGTGTTATGTTGGTAGCCCTGCCTAGTTCCCCGCGCTGTTAGGCTAGGTCTTCCCCTGTCTCTCTGTTCGTCCCTCCGTACTATCTTACGATTGATATTATTATTATCCAGCATGCCTTCCTCTTTTATTTATCTATTAGTTATATTATTATATTGTTTATCCTAGTCTTTCCGTGTGATCATTCCAGTCGTGGGTCTCTGTTCAGGTTGGTACACCTGTCCTCTGCTCCACTTGTTAGCCTCCCTCTCCCCATCCGCCCGGCACCCCCACCCCAGAGTTGCCTTCCCTCTCTCTCTCTCATGTCGAGTCGTAGAGTCAGCTGTTTTGCGTTACGTTCTCCCCCCGGGGCCTTCGCTTAACTCCGTACTGGGCGGTTCCCGATCGTATGTGAGGCTTATTATTATACATTATTTTTACAGTTTTCCCTCCTACCCTGCCGTAGCCGTTTCTTTCCGCCGCCTCGATTGGCCATCAGTCGGCGGGAGGCATTCTGCTTGGTCTGTGGTATCATGTTTTGTTTATATTACATATTTTTCACATTCATTCCTGCTACATCCTCCCGGTCCCACACCTCACGGACCCATTATAAATCCCTCCACCCCTCCCTCCTCCTATGGTGTTCCGCACTTCACGGACTCCATGTGTTACTATTTCATTACGGGATCCCCGGACGTAGCTTTCACTTTATTCCCTGATCGAGTTTGATTAATCCTGTGTGCCGTCGACGGGTTTGACCCTCGACTCCTCCCCCCCCTCTCCGCCTTCTCCGGTGGATTTTCATGAGCCCTGGGCTCTCTCAGTTGTCTCTCCGGAGCCAACGTTACCTGTAACCACTTGGATTAATCTCATCTATATACTGTATATTCACATGTATATATATATATATATATATATATATATATGTATATATATATATACTGTACTCCCTGTTCTCGACTTCCCCCCTCGAATACGATCACGATTACGGATTGACTTATTCTTATCTATATTACAGTCGTAGTATATCTTTATACCACGATAGTGGTATAATTTAAGCCCCCGGAGCCCCCGGGCCCCTCTTGCTTATCTATAAGATACTCATGTATCTTTTATTTTACAGCTTACAGACAGTACGCTGTGCGATGACGGCATGTTCGGCGGTCCTCCACCAACCCTGCGGACACGACGTGTGTCATTCACATGCCCACTGTGCTGTCCTGGTAGAGGATTTGATTGTTTGGCATCCGGACAATTGTGTAGTTTGCTACAAAATGACCTCCACCTTAACATCTGACTCGGTGAGTGGAATTACTTTTAGCAATAATACAGACTTGGTAAGTGGAGTTACAATTAATTAATTTTAAGGACACTGTTCTTTGGACTCCTCGCATGCCCTTCGATAGCTTCGTGTCTCCGAAGCCCCTGATCTTTTTCCTTTTTCTTCGGCATGATATTCCTTACCCTCGCTAATAGTCTGTTCTCTTTCAGAGCTCCCAACTTGAAAACAATACAGCTCAGGCGACCCTCAAAATCTGGATTGGCCAAACAGCCATATATCCTCTCGGAGGAATGGTGCTCTCGCCTTTACCCGCAAGCAAAGACTTCGGCTGCGGTCCCCAAAGAGTTGGCGGATCCTATCATTGAAAGGATTGAATCCCTACAATTGGCCCCGGATCAAGAGGAGACAGGCGGGACGTTAACCGAGGACGTCGCTACCCTCAATTTAGATGTAGAGCCCATGGCTCTGGATGAACCCGACACAGGTAGGGACATAGGTGAGTCAGGTGGGTCCCGGGCTAAGATTCCTCTTCTTAGCCCAGCTTTCTCTCCTACTTCTGATCAATCTTCCTTTCAAGGCTTTCCGGGGACTCCCGGGGCTGATCTCAAGCCCCGGCCTATTGCCCCTAAGGTTAAGGCTCACCGTAGGCCTTTACACAAGACCCACAAATCTTTGAAATCGTCATCATCAAAGTCTAAATCTTCTTCCACTAGAGTCTCTAAGGACTCAGTTGCTGTGCCCTCGACCTCTCAGGGAGTAGTCTCCATTCCGGCACCCGTTCCCCCCCCCCCCCCGGCGGAACCATTTAACCCGAAGGAATTTTCGGAGAAGATGTTCTCTCGTTTTGAGACGATGTTGCAAGAGAGGATGACTAATGTGGAGACCATGGTTCAGGGACTCATGCGTTCGGGGCTGCCACCACAACAGCAATATCCCATCCCCGACGCCTCTAAGCTCCCACCTTTCAACAAGAACAACCCTTGGCGGTTAGCGTTACATGCCCCCCTCTCGGATGTCATGTTATCCATAGAAGGTTTCGGAACTCGGCCTCTCGAGGACTACGAGTTCTACCCGCCGGGTCTTGAATTTCCCTTCCCCGGCTACGCCCGCCTAACAGAGGAGGCTCTGATCCGCTTGGATAAGGTCCCGAAAGAGACCGTGATCTTCCCTAAAGAACAGGCACAGTCTGTCTTGGTCCGCATCTTCAACGAGTGGGACTGTATGAATACAAGGATCACAGCCTACAAGAGCTCGTACACTATGTTTGTGGTCGACGAGCAGACCCCTACTCCATGCGCGACCAAGATTATGGAGATTGCCTATCAGGCTACCAAGGAGGAGAAGCCCTTACCTCAACTCAGAGAGACGGACTTGACTTCCCTTCTCTTCCCGGGAGATAATGAATGTTGGCGGAACGCCCCATCTACCTTCTCGGTAGGCAAACTGAGCCCGGACTGTGCCTCGACGCAGTTCAGTGAACGCCTTCCTAAACTTCCGGAGGCCCTGATTATATTAGAGTTGACACCAGGTGTAGGCTCGGTAGGTCGATTAATTCGGTTACTCTTTCCGAATTGACCGTTGCCACTTACGACGAGGAACCTCTTTTTAAGGGCCTCACCAAATCCCTTTTACAGACCGTATTGACTGACGCCTATGATTTTCATAATGCCAGGTTCCGTTGCCGACGACATGTACTGTCTGGGGTCCGGATCTCTTCCCGGAGAACCTAGTTAATTCGGTTCTCAGCGAGGCAGCTAGAGCCAACCAAAGCCTCAAGGTTAGGTGGGGCCTAGTCTCTAAGAGAAAGTATGAGCCGGCTAGTACCCCAATCCGAGGTAGGAAGAGGTTGAGGCCCTTCCACTCCTCGCAATTTAGACAATCTCTTCAAGTGGTACAACCGGTCCCAGTTCAGTCTGTTCCTCAAGGTTCCCAGCCTTCTGCCTCAAAGGGCCAACAACAACAACAGTATGTGTTGGTCCCTCAAGGTCAAGTCGCCTCGACTTCGTTCACTACCTCCCCCGCCTTTAACCCCACGTATGAATCTCAGGGTTCTTTCCATGGCTACCAGCGCCACAGGGGTTCCAGAGGTGCCTTTCGTGGCCAAGGTGGCGGAAGGGGTTTCCACCGAGGCAAGTCTTTCCACGGAGGCAGGGGTGGCAAATCATCCTCCAACTATTGAGAACTTGCAGGTAGGAGGGAGACTATACAAATTTCGGGACCATTGGAAGTTCAGCAATTGGGCTTCCAGCATAATTTCAAAAGGTCTTGGAAGAGCTACGTTCATTCACGAAGGATCTGTTGCAAAAGAACGCAATCCAAAGCATACATCGCTTAAGATTTCAAGGTCACTTATTCAGCGTGCCAAAGAAAGGCTCAGGCAAACGAAGAGTAATCCTGGACCTGTCTCGTCTAAACTCCTTCATTCGTTGCGACAAATTCCACATGCTTACCGTCTCGCAGGTGTGGACCTTACTTCCCCATGGGGCCGTCACCACCTCCATAGATCTTACAGATGCCTACTATCACGTTCCAATAGCAAGACATTTTCATCCTTTTCTGGGCCTCAAGCTAGGCAAACAAGCCTAAGCATTCAAGGTGATGCCATTCGGGCTCAACATAGCGCCCAGAATCTTCACCAAATTAGCAGAGGCGGTAATTCAGGAACTTCGAACTCAGGGGATACAAATAGTGGCTTATCTCGACGATTGGCTGATCTGGTCGGACAACGTCCGGAACTGCCACATAGCAACGAACAAAGTCCTCTCCTTCCTTCGACAATTAGGATTTCAGGTCAACCTCGAGAAATCCCGCCTGGTCCCGGAGACCAAGTTTCAATGGCTGGGGCTACAATGGGACCTACGTTCCCATACGTTGTGCCTCCCAAAAACCAAAAGGAAGGAAATAGCGAAGAATACGAAACAGTTTCTCAGGAACAAGTTGATGTCCAGGAGGAACCAGGAGAGGATCCTGGGTTCCTTACAGTTCACCTCTGTGACAGACATCGTCCTAAGGTCCAAACTAAAGGACATAGACAGAGTGTGGCGCTCCAGAGCAACTAAAAAATGTCGAGACAGGCGAGCTCGTCTTCCCCCAATCCTGAGAAAAAGTCTGCAGCCTTGGACGAAGATCAAGAATCTTTCCAAGTCGGTTCCCTTGCAACATCTGGCCCCGGGACTCGTCTTTCATACAGACGCCTCCTTAACAGGGTGGGGAGGTTACTCCCAACACAAGAAAGTCCAAGGGTTATGGTCACCGATCTTTCAACAAATGCACATCAACGTCCTAGAGGCCATGGCAGTCTTCCTCACTTTAAAATGTCTCAGCCCAGCCAGGAATCTCCATATCAGACTGGTCCTCGACAGTGCAGTCATAGTCCACTGCATCAACAGAGGCGGCTCCAGATCAGCCCACATAAACCACGTCATGTTGACAATTTTCTCCATGGCAGCATCGCACAAGTGGCATCTATCAGCAGTCCATCTAGCGGTAGTCCGGAATGTGGTGGCAGACGCACTTTCCCGGACGACTCCACTGGAGTCGGAATGGTCACTAGACAATCGATCCTTCCAGTGGATATTATCTCAAGTCCCGGGTCTCTAGGTGGACCTGTTTGTGACGGAGTCCAATCGCAAACTAGATTGTTACGTAGCCCCCAACCTGGACCCTCAGGCTTATGCCATAGACGCTATGTCACTAGATTGGAACACTTGGAAGGCGATTTATCTGTTTCCTCCGATAAATCTCCTGCTGAAAGTTTTGCCCAAACTCAGATCTTTCAAAGGTCGAGTGGCTCTGGTAGCCCCCAACTGGCCCAAGAGCAACTGGTTCCCCTTGTTACTAGAGCTAGGCCTCCGCCCCCGGCGGATTCCCAATCCTGTACTAACACAAGTAGTACAAACTCGCAATGTGTTAGCTTCCTCAAGGATTCTGAATGCCCTAACTTTATGGACTTCATGAAGTTCGCAGCTCAACAAGGTGCAAACATCGATCCTCTGAATACCCTATTCCTGGAATCTGACAAAAGAGAGTCCACCCTCCGTCAATATGACTCAGCTGTCAAGAAACTAGCTAAGTTTTTGAAAGATTCCCAAGTTGAGAAAATGACAATGAACCTAACTGTGACATTCTTCAGAACTCTCTTTGAATCGGGCCTGGCAGCCAATACCATTACTACGATCAAGTCAGCCTTGAAAAAGATCTTCCATGTCGGCTTTGACATTGATCTGATAGATTCATATTTCTCATCCATTCCGAGAGCCTGGGCCAGATTAAAACCTTCAACTCGCCCTAGCGCAGTTTCCTGGTTTTTGAACGATGTTCTAAAGCTAGCCTCTGACACCTTGAATGAATCCTGTAACTATATGGCATTATTAAGAAAGACACTTTTTCTTTTGAGCCTCGCCTCTGACTCCAGAATCTCAGAATTGTCAGCCTTATCTAGAGACCCAGGTCATATAGAGTTTCTCTCTTTGGGTGAGGTCCTTCTCTCCCCTAACAAAGTTTTCCTGGCTAAAAATTAGGACCCCAAAACAGGTGGTCTCCCTGGAAGATTGTTCCACTTCCTCGGGATCCATCCCTGTGTCCAGTTACCACCCTGAAATCCTACTTAAGTAGAACTCCCACCACAACAACAGGGCCTTTATTTATTAGAGAACATGGAGGAACTATTACCCATAAGGGAATCAGACAACAAATAATTTATTTTATTAAACAAGCTAATCCTGCATCATTCCCACATGTCCATGATATTCGAGCTGTGGCTACTTCAATTAACTTTTTCCACCACATGAAATTTGATGACCTCTCAAAATATACGAGTTGGAAGTCCCCTAAAGTTTTCAAGCGCCACTACCTAAAACCTTTAGAAGCTCTTAAATTTGCCACAGTAGCAGGAGGGAATGTAGTTCCTCCTGAAGGTACTGAGTCCTAATCACAACGTCTTGCTCTATCCTCTTTCCCTCCTGCCTGGCTTACTTATTGTTCCTACCTGGTTTTGTTTGTCCTTTACCATACACCCATATGGTGTATTATTTTATTATACATTATGATCAATTTCCACGAATTGTTTTTGATTTCATCTGTTCTTAAAATCCCCCGAGCTGATTTTATTTTATTTTATTACACTAAGAATGTTATTATGGATCTGCATTTTTGCTTGGTTTTACTATCATCCCTTGATGGGATTGTTTACCATTTTTAATATTCATATCTATGTTGAATTCTTACCTACAGGTTACCTTGTTGAATTGTTTACCAAGCTTGATTATCACTATTCATATCTATATTGAATGCTTACCTACGGGTTTACTTATTGAATTGTTTACCATGTTTAATTATCACTTTCATATCCATGTTGATTACGTATTTACGGGATTCCTCATCCCTCCTGTTTGATATTAAAATCACCATCTATGTTATTTTTGTGTTATTTTTCTCCCCAGGTAGTTAGCCATGTTGGGTCCCTATTCTCTGGTACTATTTCACTGGGCGGCACAGGTCAGAGCCCAGAAAAGGGATTTTGACGTAGGAAAAATCTATTTCTGGGCGAGAGACCTGTGCCGCCCAGTGAACCCACCCGTCCCTCCCTGTCGGGCCCCAATCTGGGGTGCTATAGGAGTGATGTCACTGGCGTGGGTGGGATCGTTCGTAGTAGCGTTCAGAGCTAGGATGTTGACCGGCGTTCGGAGATATTGACAGGAGATGTCTAAATGGTGCAAGACCTCTGGTTGTGATTTAATCACTCCCCAGTATTATACTGACACCTTATTAAGGTGAGCGAGCTGGGTTCAACCTAGCATTCCTATACAATTTTTTCTCTGGTAAATTCATAGCAGTTTTTACCTTAGAAATGATGTAAAAGGAGCATTTCACTGGGCGGCACAGGTCTCTCGCCCAGAAATAGATTTTTCCTACGTCAAAATCCCTTTTTTGGGCTCGGGCCATGTCGTCCTGATGGAAGGTTCCTTTAGGTTTTCTAAGGGATATTTGCTACAATGATACTCCCGGAGAATTAAACCGAAGGTCTCCAGGATTCTAACTCCTGCCGCAAGTATCCAAAGGATATCGCATAAAATCAGGGGACGTATACTAGATACGAATCATAGCAATCTTCATCCCGAATAGGTTTAACTCTTTGATGTAAGGGGGAAGAGTGGCAAAATAAGGAGGTACCGTTCTAGGTACCTGGTGGACCTCCATCCCTACTACTACCGCGATGCCATTCCTTTTCTTGTAGCTTTCCAAGCGAGTTGTGCTCCCTCGTTAACCCGGTGTTTTATTACAAGTTATTGGAATAATCATGATGCAATCTCCAGCATCTTCATCTTCTGGAAAGTTGAGTATTAATGCTTTCCTGTGTATAATTTTAGTCTCCCTTTTCACAGTCAAATTTCAATAATTTAAGTGTTTTTGGGTGCGCGTTGCCGAGAACCGGAGGCAGCCATTTTACGACTACAGTCGCCCATTACAATTGCATTTTATTTAGTCAGTAGGGCGACAATTCCCAGTATTAAGCTATAATGTGAGCTATTTAGGCAAATTATACAAGTGGTGATTTTGCATACATGAATATTATTCCTCTTCCTATTATGTGACTTATCTTATGCGGCGTGAACCCCGGTGATACAAACTAAATTGGCCGGGGATCCTACCAAAGCTAGGCTACTCTCGCTCATATATACATTAGTAAATTAATTCCTCACGTTTATCCTCACTGTATCGTTCTTTCTTGATTTGGATGAGAATTTACATTCTCTAGAATCTATAGATAAGTATGATATTCATTCTCTCTCAGAGAGAAGAGGCTAAACCTTTCCTCCCTCCCTGATTCTGCCGCCGCTACAGGCGGCAACCACTGTCTTTCTTCATCGCTGTCGAGTAGAACAAAGTTCTTGCTGTCTCCGGCTTTGATTTAGATAGTGACTAACTCAGGGTGCCCTTGTCTTGCCGCCGACGATGTTGTCAGCACAGGAAGCCATGCTTCCTCAGTTCACTTTTGAAGATAGGTGGCATACCTGCCGCCACCTCTCATATCAATGAACTAGAAGACCCTCTACCCTTCCCCTTCTACCCTTTAGTGACGTCATAGCCGTCACAAAACTCCTTCACCGGTATTCTGACAGTCATCTTTGCTTGGTAGGGGGACTGCGTTACTGGCTGGTACCCTGCTGGTAGCAGTTAGTTTAGCCGTCTCTGCCACATTCTCCCTTACTTCCTTCCTTCACAGGAAATGAATATTATTGGGGGGAAGATTGAAACGGCTCCTGACGGCTGCCGGTTGGAAACCTAACATACTTTGGGAAGTCCTCAGCCCTCCTTTCAGCTGCCATCCACATTTATTGCCGCCAACGTCATAGCTGGCGACAGGCCTTTTGTGGATGGGTGGAAGCCAGAATCCGACAGATTCTTCCCCCTTCCATTGGAACTTTCATTCTGGCAAGGAGACAGCAGGCGGCCTGATAGTCCTCCTACACTTCCAACTGTTATGTTTAATCATAATAGTAGGAAACTCTCCTTCCTTAATACTTTGTCCCTCTATCAGTAGTACCGCCAGGTACTAACCTAACACAGGCAGTGCTGCTGGCTGAACTACAGTATACAACTATACAGTAGTACACATGTTTTCTAACATACTCTGTTTCCTATCGCAGTCAATTGTTGCGACCACGATATTATGTTGAGGCTGAGTACTCCCTCAACACCTAGATGGTTTTTTCGATCATCAGGACCCCAAATCACCGATCAGTATTAATATATACTACAGGTGGATAAACTAACTCTAACTCTAGTTCCTAGAGTTTTTTCTACCTTGTATTCTCCCTATCAGGGAACTAAATATTATTACTGACAGAGGTCTCATCAATGGCCTGGGAGAGGAAACACAGATATGTGTCTTTTCTACTTCCTTTCAAGCTTACTATCCTAAGCTATTATAAACAATAGTAATTACTATTGTTAATAAAACTGTATGCTTTTATATCACTGATATGAAAAACATGAATACTCAATGAGCCATTTTTCCTTTACAGGAGGAGCCGATGGAGAAGTATGCAGCATTTTTCTGCAACCACAAAGGTAAAGACTTTTGTAGCCACACGAAGTGCAGGACTCATGCCCCCTGCTGCATCGTGTCGGGAGTCCTGAAATATTGGGACCCGAAGGGTTGCCCCACATGCATGACCCTGCTGGCCAATGGCTTCGGAAAAGCCCTCCCAGTCAGCATAGAGACTAGGGATACAGCGAGGGAAACTCTTCACAAATGGGTAAGAGGGTTCCAGAAGAACTCTCCGGGACCATACTTACCCAACGACTCCCTAAGGTGCCTACTGTTCCCCAAGGCTCTACCAAACGCGGTGGTGCCCCAGGAACAGGTCCAGTCTCCCCTCATACTACTGAAGATCGACGCAGACATAAATAGGGCACTGTAAGGCATGGACATCCACCAAGAAAGGATGCAAGGTGGCCCTGAAGAAAATGTGGAACATCCACAAGCAAAGGAAGAAGGATCTGATTCAACGGCAATCGAAGACTCTCAGTTCGCCGTGACGGCATACCAACCTATGCCGTCAACTTCTTCAACCCCAACTCCAAAATCAGTTGCACATGCCGACAAGAACGAAGAGATCCTCACTTCGATTCAACGGATGATGGAATTGTTCCCAAAGGAACAAGAGACAATGAGAGAATCACTCAGGCAGCCGAAGATACTGTTGCAAGAGAGGCGTTACCGCCCTGGACCTACCAAGGCCTCCACTAAGAAGCCCCTTAGTGTGTTGCTCCGAAACCAACTCCTGGAGGTATGTGGAGCATATGCCCATGATGAATGGGAAACTAT
Organism: Palaemon carinicauda; assembly: GCF_036898095.1. Taxonomy (NCBI): domain Eukaryota; kingdom Metazoa; phylum Arthropoda; class Malacostraca; order Decapoda; family Palaemonidae; genus Palaemon; species Palaemon carinicauda. The sequence goes on along the minus strand of NC_090731.1, from coordinate 95,357,442 downwards.
TCGTCGCGGATAAGTTGGGGGCCAAACTGATTGAAGACCTTGAGTTCTGGCCTAACTTTTCAGCTTACCCAGACTGTTACGTGAGACTGCGGGATGAACATGCAGCCGGTGAGGAAACGGTACCCAAAGAGGTCATTGTCTTCGAGCATGACAAGGCGCAAGCCATCCTCCCGAAAACCTTGAAAGAAGCTGGATACACCAACTCCAAAGTCTCAGCACTGAGCTAGAGCCTTACTCCTTCCTCCATCTCTTTCCCCTTTTCGGAGAAAGTACTAGACTTTGCCGTCAAGGCAGTCAACGAGGGCAAGCCCTGCCCAACCCTAGAGGAATGCAAACTGTTCTCTCCAGCACTGCCTACCTGCGAGGAGAAGTGGAAGGATGTCCACCTAACCTTCTCTGTCTTGAGGTTGGATCCAGAGATAGCAGGCCAGCAGTTCAATGAGAACCTTCCGAAGTTGCCAGACCATCTGAGGAGGGAACAGGAGACGAAGGAGAGACTAGCGGCCTCCCTTTCTCAACAGAACTGCCTGGAAATGAGTGCAGGTCTACATAACGCCCCAGAAATGTTCATCTTCCTGGCTAAGTCTCACATGGGGACCCTTGTGAAAGACTTATATGCTTTTCTCAGAGCAAGGAGAGCATGCAGAGAGTTTGTTTTGGCCTCAGCGACCATAAGACACGAACCAAGGAAGCTGATTACCTCAAGCATCCGGGGGTAAAGACCTATTCCCGCAGGAACTGGTCCAAGAGATCATAACCAGAGCAGCCACGAAGAACAGAAACCTTCTCCAAGAGTGGGGCATAAGCTCAGAGGAAATCTTCCTCAGGCGGAGGTCCACAGCCCAAGAATAAAAAGGCAAGGAGACCACGCAGACCTGCACAACTTCCTGCTGTGACTATGACCACGATGCCTCAGACCACCTTTCAGATGGTCTCTCAACAACTGGTAGCCCAGTTGCCAGTGTTTAACCCTAACTTGGAGAGGCAGTCGACTTCCTTTCGCCCTAGTCAGAAAGTAAAAGGCCTGAAGAGGAGTTCTCCTGGAGGTAACTCCTCTCGGGGCCGAGGAGGACGTGGTCACGGAAACAAATCCGCAGGACACTCCAAGCAATGAGGAGGCAGACTGTATCTTTTTCGGGATCGCTGAACCTTCGATCCCTGGGCCCACAGCCTAATCACGAATGAACCCGGGTGTAAATGGAACAGAACTCCACCCCATTTTCCAGAATTCTTCCAACACTCCACCCTCTTGTAGGAAGAATATACCTCAGAACTCTTGAACAAGAAGGTAATAAGGAAAGCAGAGTCCATCAAATTCCAGGGAAGGCTGTTTTGTGTTCCCAAGTAAGACTCGGACAAACTCAGAGTCATTCTAGACTTGTCTCCACTCAACAAGTTCCGGATGCTTACTTTGCAACACATAAAGGACCCTTCTACCAAAAGGGGCATACACAATCTCAATAGACCTAGCAGATGCTTACTGGCATCTTCCAATGAGTCGCCCTTTCTCCTCCTACCTAGGATTCAAGCTGCAGAAGAAGTAGTTTGTCTTCAGAGCAATGCCCTTTGGACTGAACACAGCCCCAAGGATATTCACGAAGCTAGCAGACACAATAGCCCAGCAGCCACGCTCCGAAGGATTTCAAGTGGTAGCATATCTAGACGACTGGCTGGTATGGGCAGCATCCAAGACTACTTGTCTGCAGGCAGCCAACAAGGGGATCCAGTTCCTGGAACACCTGGGCATCAAGATCAATCGCAAGAAGTTGCGCCTTTCTCCAGCTCAGCAGTTCCAATGGGACTTAAAGTCACACCACCTCTCCATTCCATCCAAGAAGAGGAGAGAGATAGCGGGATCTGTCAGGACACTAATCCATCACAAGAGGATTCCAAGAAGAAAACAGGAAAGAGTATTGGGCTCTCTCCAGCTTGCAGCAGTGACAGACCCGGTGCTAAAATCACGTCTAAAAGATGCATCAGGAGTCTGGAGAAGATACACATCAAATGCTCGAAGAGATCAACTAAGGTTGACCCCAATCCTGTTGCGTACCCAGTTAAGGCCGTGGTCAACAGCCAAGAGCCTAACACGGACAATTCCCCTGCAACCACCCGAACCATCAGTGGTGATACACACGGACGCCTCCCTAGAAGGATGGGGAGGCCATTCTCATGAGAGAAAAGTGCAAGGGAATTGGTCGCACCAGTTTAAAACCTTTCATATCATCATTTTGGAAGCTTTGGCAGTTTTCCTGACGTTGAAGAAACTATCCCCTCGCAGAGCAATCCACATCAGATTGGTCCTGGACAACGAAGTGATAGTAAAATGTCTAAATCGACAAGGCTCGAGATCGCCTCACATCAACCATGTGATATTAACCATCTTCCAAATGGCAAGGAGGAAGGGATGGCACCTATCAGCAGTTCACCAGCAAGGGTTTCGTAACGTGACGGCGGACGCTCTATCCAGGCGAAAGCCCATAGAGACAGAATGGTCCCTAGACGCAGACTCATTCTCCTTCATCTCGGAAAAAGTCACGGAACTGCAGATCGACCTCTTCGCAACGAGCGACAACAAGAAACTACCTCGTTATGTAGCCCCTTATATGGACCCTCAAGCAGAGGCGATGGACGCCATGTCCCTCGACTGGAACAGGTAGAATCGCGTTTACCTGTTTCCACCAACCAATCTCTTGCTAAGAGTTCTCAACAAGCTAAGATCCTTCAGAAGGACAGTAGCAGTAGTGGCCCCCAAGTGGCCCAAAAGCAATTGGTTCCCTCTAATTCTAGAGCTGAAACTGAAGCTGTTTCCTCTGCCGGATTCAGTATTATCTCAACTGGTCCAGAAGTCGAGTGTCTATGCTTCATCCTCGAGAATTAACAACCTACATCTCATGATTTTCTCGCCCTAGCGGCGAACAAAAGGTTTGGAATCTCGAAGGATAAAGTTGACTTCATAGAAGAGTATAAATCAAGTTCGACTAGGAGACAATATGAATCGTCATGAAAGAAATGAGTTTCCTTTGTGAAAACAAGGAAACCGACTTACATGGGTTTCTCACCTAAAAGTGCTAAAAGCTAAATGTGTTGAAGCTCTGAATATTTTAAAAGTAGTGTCCCATACATCATGAGGGGTAGAATGCAATACTATTTTGAAATTATATAAGGCCTTGATTTTTTCCAAAATTAGTTATTGATGTGAAATATACTCTTCAGCCACAACAAGCCGGTTACAAATATTAGATTCAATACATCATGCTGGTATTAGATTGTCCACAGGAGCATTTAGAATCTCACCTATCCCAAGTCTCCTTGTTGATGCTGGAGAGTTACCTCTAGACCTTTACCGAATGTCTTCCATTGTTCGGTATTGGTTCAGATGGCAAAGACTCCCCAACTCTTTAGCCTTTTAGACTGCAAGCCTTGTGAGACACAAATCATACCTTGAGTTGCACCCAAAATCTCCTCAACCTTATGGCTTTCGGGTGAAACGATTATTAAACAGTCTGGATATAATTAGAAATAAGGTACTTCCATTCAAGGTATCATCAATGCCTCCATGGAAATTATCAGGTCTCTTTTTATGGAACCTGTTGAAGAACATGAAGGATCGACTTTTATATATACTGATGGCTCCAAATCTGATGCTGGCGTTGGATTTGGAGTACATAGTAATGATTTTAATTGTAGAGGTGCACTTCCTCTAACAGCTTCCATATTTACTACCGAACTGTATGGCATACTAACCGCTATTGAGAAAATATCTTTGGAGAAGGAGGGTAATTTTACAATTTTTAGTGATGCAAAGAGTGTCCTTCAAGCTTTGAAAGTTTTTAATCCCAGTAACCCTCTAGTTTTAAAGATTTTAGAATGGCTCTTTGTTATTGGACGGAGAGGTATAATGGTTCGATTTTGTTGAGTTCCAGCACATGTAGCTGTGTCTGGGAATGAGAAGGCAGATTCACTGGCAAAGAATGCTGCATCCGAGTTGCTGCCAAGAAGGTATCCCATTCCGTGTAAGGATTATCTACCTAACATCAAGAAATTGCTTTGCAATAAATGGCAACAGCACTGGGATAGTCTAGATGGCAATATAATGAGAGAGGTAACAAATGTCATAACTCCTTGGAGGTATAACATGATGCCCCGAAAGTGGGAGACTTCTCTTTGTCGTCTTCGTATTGGTCTCACTCGGTTGACACACGAGTTTCTGCTGGAGGGCCAACACCAACCGTATTGTGATGACTGTTTGGTACCTCTAACAGTGAGGCATCTATTGACCGAATGCCCCAATTATAATAACTTGCGGAATAGATATTTGTTTGAGGCTCGAGGTGAGGGTGGCAGGTTCGTCCTTGCCAAGATTCTTGGACATGATGTGTCCTACTATGCAAGTGGCATTTTTAGATTTGTTTCAGAAGCGGGTCTTTTGAAAACTATCCAACTTTTATAATGACTTATTAACTTTTATGGTTTTAATTGAATATTCTTTAATTTTTTTATATATATATATACTAAATGATATCGGCGTCAATGACCCTAGATGTCAGGATGCCTGAAAACCTTAAATCAATCAATCAATACTGCCTACTGTATAAACTTATGCTGTAGTTCTGCCGGCATGCTGGCGGCTAGGCTAGTACCTGACGGCACTAGCCGACAGAGAGAGAGAGAAAGCATGGAGAGAAGGGCTACTGTATCATTATAGTTTAGTACAATAAATAAGGGTGTAGGGGCTACTGTCCCTTCTGCCACAATGACGGTTCAAAAGGAAGGGGGGAATGTATCATTCTAGCTTCCATCCAGCCACAGGGTGTGTTGCCGGCTACTTTGCCAGTTCCAGGGATTGTGGATGGCAGTCCAAGAGAGGACTGAAGAACACTCAAAGACATCAGGGTCTCCCACCGGCAGCCGCCATGGCCGGCACAACCTTTCCCGGAGCCTTGCGTCCGTAGGGGGAAGGTCGAAGCGGCAATCAAGCCGCCTATGTAGGAGCTCGGCCGGCAACATAACCTACCCGGCGAGCAGGGAGATAGTAGGATACCGGCCAAAGATATTGCAATGGCTACGCCATCGCTAAAGGAGAGAGAGGGGAAGGGAAAGGGTCTTGTGTTTCGAGTCGGAAGAAGGCGGCACAATTGCCACCCACTTACGGTCACAAACTCAGAAACATTGTTTCAATATCGGCGCCGTCTTGGGCGGCAGAAGACTATTGATTCCTCAGCCCAAGACCTTGCCGAAACAAGACATGTCTTGTAGACCGCAAGGGAGAAGGTGACGGCAGTGTACTACCACTTTCGGATGCGGGCTAGGGAAGCTAGGCTTCCTATGACTGCAACGTAAACCAGCAGGGGAGTGACTACTCCCCCGGTAGTAGAGTTGCCGACATCAAGACTGAATACTCTGAGTTAAAGAGGGAAGACAGAAAACACTAGTCTAGTCAAGCCGGAGTACACTACTCTATGGCAAGACCACGTTAGGGTTGTCCCCTAATGGCGGCACTCAGAGCGAAGGAAGGGTTTACCCTTAAATCTCTAAAAGAGACGAGTATCGAATTATAGTAGTAATTCTAGGAGATATACTATCTCCTATTGAATTGATAAAACGATACAAGAGGGTAAGCGTGGATAATGTACGAAAGTACACTGGAACCTTTACATACGAATGTTCTAACATATGAATTTTCCAACATCCGAAGTAAAATTCGACCAAATTTCTGTTTCGACACCCGAAGTGTTGCTCCAACATACGAAGTAAATAATACTTGTATGCGTGGAATTTTTTCAAAAGCGTCAACCGTGGTTTGTTGTTGACGCCGCTAGACGGCAGCACATCGGAGGGACGCCAATCGAGCGTCACCTTGAACAGTCCTCTCATCTCGTGCGCATCGTGTGATTGTTCTCTATTCGCTCAGTTATTAACAGTGTTTTTTATCTTTTTCGCGTGTTGTTTTCTGTGTTTCGTAATCATGGGTCGTAAAAAGCTTAGTTTCGGTTCAGGAAGTAGTAGTAGTGGTGAGAAAAGGAATGCTTTCATTAGAACTAAAGCAAGAAATATTAGAAAAGCATGAGCGAGGTGTATGTGTTAGCGATCTGGCTAAACAATATGGTCGGAATATGTGTACGATCTCGACGATCATAAAACAGAAGGCAGCCATTAAAGCAGTGAAACCTTCGAAGGGGATCACGATTATTTCCAAACGTCGTAGCCCTACCCTTGAAGAGATGGAACGCCTTTTTGTTAATATGGATCAAGGACAAGGAGATTGTTGGCGATACGATCACTGAAACGATCATTTGTGAGAAGGCCAGCGCTATTTACAGTGATTTAAAGGCGGCGGGGTCTGGGGGTTAAGCGGGGGAGAGTTCAGCCGATCCTACGACGGAGGAATTCAAGGCGTCTCAAGGTTGATTCGAGAAATTTAGGAAACGAACTGGGATTCATTCAGTTGTTCAGCATGGAGAAGCTTCGAGTTTGGACATCAAGGCTGCTAAAGACTTTGTTAAAAAGTTCGAAAGCATCGTGGCGGAGGAAGGCTACGTAGAGCAGCAGGTGTTCAACTGTGATGAAACCGGTCTGTTTTGGAAAAAGATGCCTAGTCGAACGCACATTACCGCTGAAGAGAAGAAAATGTCTGGACATAAGCCAATGAAGGATCGGTTGACTCTTGCACTTTGTGCCAACACCAGCGGGGACTGCAAAATTAAGCCTTTATTAGTTTACCATTCCGAAAACCCTAGGGCATTTAAAGCACATAGAATTAATAAAGACCTGCTACATGTTCTATGGTGTTCTAATTCTAAGGCTTGGGTTACTAGGCATATCTTTGTGGAATGGGTAAACGTAGTTTTCGGCCCTGCTGTCAAGAAGTACCTTCAGGAGAGGAATTTGCCTTTGAAGTGCTTGCTTTGTTTGGACAATGCAACCGCTCACCCCCCCGGACTCGAAGATGATATCATCGACGAATACAAATTCATCAAAGTGTTGTATCTTCCACCGAATACCACCCGTATCCTCCAGCCCATGGACCAGCAAGTCATCTCTTATTATAAGAAGCTGTACACCAAGCACTTATTTAAGCAGTGCTTTAATGTCACGCAAGGCACTAACTTAACTTTGCGTGAATTTTGGAGGAGCCACTTTAATATCGTGCACTGCTTAAGGATCATAGATCAGGCTTGGTAGGGAGTAACTCGTTGGACCCTGAATTCAGCTTGGAAGAAGCTTTGGCCTGATGCTGTTGCTCCCAGAGATATCAAAGGTTTTGGCCCCGAGAATGAACCTGTGGTTGCCGCCGAGGAAGACGTCGAAGAGATTGTATCCCTTGGCAAGTCCATGGGTCTGGAGGTGGATGAAGATGACATCACCGAAGTCGTCGATGAGCATCATGAAGAGCTCACCACCGAGGAACTCAAGGAGCTGCAAGCCATGCAGCATGATGAGTTCCAAGCGCAGTTGAGTGAGTCGGAGGAGACCGAGGAGGTAGGCCAAATCTTAGGTACTGCGGAAATAAAACAGATGTTGGCATATCATCAACACGTGGTTGATTTCATCGACAAGCATCACCCACAGAAACTTCAGGTTTGCCGTGTTGTTGCGCAGTTCGATGATGTTTGCTCAACTCATTTCAGAAAAATCCTCAAAAGCCGTACCAAGCAACTTTCACTCGATAGTTTCTTTAAAAAATCTCTACTAAAACGGTCTAGTGATCATGATGAAAAGAAAGAAAGTGAAGCAAAGAAAAGGAAGACCGAATTGAGTGAAAGTGATGAAAATTAGAAATAAGAAAGGAAAAAAAAAATTATAAAATTATAAAAATGAAAAAAAAAAATAAGCTAAGTTAAGTTAAAGTTCACGTAGTGTAAGTTAGTGTAAGTTATCGTACACGTTATCGTACAAAGTCGCTGTCCCTACCTCCTCGCTGATCTTTTATCTCCTCCTGCGTAGCAGTCCCTACCTGTGCTGGCCTGTTGCTAAGGTAAAGTGTTACATAAAAACCCCTTTTTTATTTATTATTTCTTTATTATTATCCTTTTTTCAGATATTTCTGTATTATTATATTGTATTAATGTTATGTGTAATTATATGTAGCCATTTATTAAGGAGTTATTATGGGTTTTTAGGTTGAGGAACGAATTAAACAAATTACCGTGTATTCTTATGGGAATATTTGCTCCAACATACGATCGTTTTAACATACGAAGCTGTTTCTGGAACAAATTAAGATCGTATGTAGAGTATCACTGTATACTAAAACGCGTAGGCTAGCCTAGCGTGAGTAGAGATCTCTGCTATGCTATATCACCGAGACTCTAACATATACGATCGACACATTGTAAGGAAGAGGAAATATACGTGCATGATCTTATAATTTGCCTAGATACCGGTAGCTATAATTCATTAAAGCTAAATACCTGGAACGTCGTTCTACCGACTAAATAAGGCACATATGGCGAACGACAGCGTCCAAAATGGCGCCTCCGGTGACCGGCTAAGCACCGATAAACACAACTAAATTATGCTAATTTAACTGTGAGAAGGGAGCTAAAAATAATACACAGGAAAGATTAAATACTCAACCTTTCAGAGGCTGAAGATGCTGGAGAATGCATGATAATATTAGTAAAAAACACCGAGAGCAAGCGGGAGATACACCATGCATAATTGGCTACTAACAAAGGAATGGGTAGCCATGTTGGGCCGTGTAGTAGTACGGGAAGGGGATCCACCAGGTAACCTTGATGACGGGTCCCTTTCAGTTTCGCCACTCTTCCCCCTCAGAGCGAAATCTCTATTCGGGGTGAAGATTGCCATGTGTCGTATCAAGAAATACGTCCCCTGATATTATGCGCTCTCCTTAAGAAAATTTTTAAGGATACTCACGCCAGGAGTTAGAATTCTGGAGACCTATGGTCAATTCTCTGGGAGTATCACTGTAGCTAAATATTCCTTAGAAAGGTGCCTAAAGGAACCTTCCATCAGGACGACATGGCTTGAGCCCAAAAATATGTTTTATAGAGTAACCTATTTTAGTCACATAGGTTATTTCAACTAGTTTCATTCCTCAAAATTCAGTAAAATTTTATTTAGGAAACCATCCTCTACTCTAATACAGTTTGTCAGATTGTCTAAATATCTAGATTAAAATGTGCTGGATTAATGAGTTGTCTTTGTTAAATGTTTTATCTAGTAGGATATGTGATATTTTATAAGGGTAGGCCTACTATACTTACAGAACATTCTACAAAATTATTCTTTCTCCTCAGAAAGTTGCCCTCCATACACCAGACCTTTGTCACTAGTGCAACAATCTCAGAGGACTTGCGCCAGTTGAAAAAACTCACTCTGCACAACCCAGTTATTTTACGCCTTGAGGAGCCACCTCTCCCAACATCAAACCAGCTTACTCAATATGTTGTGAAGGTTCTATAATAATTGTTTGTTTGGTTTATAGCATTTACTGTATTTAATGCCTGTGTTATCAAATGAATATAACATACCTGAATTTAGGCTCTTTTTTTTGATAAGTGCAGGTGTCTCTTCTAACTTACATCCTAGATATTTTCTATTGTTTCTATCAGTCAGAAAATCGAAAAAGGTTTTTCAAAATTAACTTAATAGTACCAGAGGTTAGTTACAATTTTTATTGAATAAAGGTACCTGGAGATAGAAGAAAGGACCACATACTTTGCTAGGTTTTTATTAGTTTTTATTTTTTTTATTTTTTATTGTTTTAACCTTCTACAGTACTCTTTGATTCATTCTCTATAACTTATAGATTTATGTTCAGTTGGGTATGCATTGTTACATTTCCATACAATTACCGTATTTTTTCCTTATCAATGCGACAGTTCTTGCAATACAGTTGATGGGAATTCAGTCAAACTTGGAACAAATGTAGATTATCATGTATAGGTGGCCTCAAAGTGAGATTGTCGTCATGTCTGTCTGTTTAGAGTGTCTGTCCCAATTAACATATTGCAACTCTTCTTCTAAAGTTGAACGGATTTCAGGTTAGATTTGTTTAAAGGTAGGCTATAATTCGTCTATGCATGAAGATAGATAGTAGGTATGTTTGTCTGTATTTTGTCCAGTAGACATATGTAATACGCAAATATAGAACTCAAGTCACACCAACACATCAGTTGTTGAGTGCAATTTTCTAAATCCACACTGGTTAGGTGATAAAATACCTTTTTTCTCCAGGTACCACACCAGTTTTGCATTGGCCATCTTAATAACCTTACATAATCAAGATGTCAATACAATTGGTAGATATTTTGCTGCTAAAAACTTATCTTTACAGGGTTTTAAAAAGGCTAAAATAATGGCTAGTTCCTAAACACTTGGATAATTATGACCATGACATATTCTGTTAATAATGCTTAAACTAAATAACTTAGTACTGTATTAACAGGTAAATGTTTAATCATTGCATATGGAATTCCATTGTGTCTAGGAGTTGTATCATTGGTTCCCTAACTGGTGACCGCTAGACTGGTGTTCGAGTTACGCCCAAACTCGTTAGATATTCTGGTCACTGCAACCTCACCATCCTTGTGATCTAAGGATGGGGGGTTTGGGTGAGCCTATAGGTCTATCTGTTGCCGATTGTATTCTTGATAGTTTCGGCGATTTAGGTAACCGAATCTTGCTTGTGCTAGGCTTCCTAGCCTATGCATTTTAGTTTACTTTCATGCATGATATAATAGACATTCCTAGTGTAATAACAATTAAATGAAGCTATTTAGGCAATTTATACATGCAAGATCGTATACGAGAGAGTTTCGGCGATTAAGGTAGTCGAATCTCACCCGCCGCTAGGCTACTAGCCTAGTGGCTTTAGTATACTTTCATACATGTTCCCCGGTTACCCTCGTGTATCGTTTTATCAATTCAGGCGGAGATAGATATCTCGTAGAATTATTATATAAATCGATACTCGTCTCCAGTGGAGATTTCAGGGTAATCCTTCCTTCCCTCTTGAGTGTAGCCTTAGGCTACAACCCTAGTTAGTCTTGCCTTCGAGTAAACACTCAGGCTTGACTAGGCTAGTGTTTTCTGTCTCTTCCCTTGGCCGGCAGATAGCAGGCTTTGGGTTTCGGTCAGAACCTCAGAGTATATGGTCTTTTGCCGGCAGCCGGTCGGCAGGGTGAATAGTCATTCCCTTGCCGGGCTAGGCTGCCGGCATAGGAGGCTAGACCTCCCTAGGCCGCACTTGAAGTGGTTTTATGATGCCGCCACCTTCTCCCTGCGGTCTAGAAGATTAGTCCTGTGCTCGCAGACCCTAGGCTGAAGAATAGACATTCTTCTGCCGCCTAGGATGGCGCTGGCACTGGAACTCTGTTTCTCCCTTGTTGAGAGGAAGCGGCAAGTTTGCCACCGTCCCCTTAACTTTATTGGCAGTCCCTAGGCTGGAGAAGATATTCTCCTGTCGCCTTGGATGGCGCCGATACTGAAACAGAGTTCCTTAGGGGTGTAGTAGGACCGGCAACCCTGCCGGCTCCTTCCACACCTCATACAGGACCCTTTTCCCTCCCCCCTCTCTTCTTTAGTGATGGCCTAGCCATCGCAACCCTTTGGCCGTCCTCCTACAATCTCACTGCTTGCCGGCGGGTTGTGGGGCTGGCCGGGGCTCCTACATGCAGCGGCTTAGTCGCTCAGCCTTCCCTTATGGACGCAAGGCTCCAGGAAAAGCTGTGCCGGCTTCCGGCTGGAGACCCCTATACTGTAGAGTGCTCTTCAGTCCTCTCTTTGACTGCCAACCACATACCAGTGGCCGGCAGAGACCGGCAATGGTTTTTGTTTGGGTGGAAGCCTGAATGATACATTCTCCCCTTCCATTTGAACCCTCTTTCTGGAGGAAGGCAGTAAGACTGAGTACTTGCACCCTTATTTATTGTTAATACACACTTAATAAGGTTCCTTTCACTCCTTGCTTTCTCTCTCTATTGGCTAGTGCCGCCGGGTGCAACTGCCTGGTTGATGCTGCTGGCCACTACCCCAGCCGGCAAGGCGCCAGCTGAACCAGTGCACCGACACTACCCCAGCCGGCGGACGTTGGCAGGACTAACCTAGCCGGCAGGTGTCGACCGGGTTGATGCTGCCGGCCACTACCCCAGCCGGCAAGACACCGGCTGGACTGTGCCGCCAGGTGCTAGCCTTGCCGGCAACATGCCGGCTAAAACTACAGTACAGTATATGATCATACAGTAGCCAGTATATTTGCAGTGTAGATCATACTGCAGACAGAAAATTGTATAAAATATACAGTAGTTATTTTCCAACATACCCTGTGTATCTATGCACACTTATCTATCCTTACAGGTTAGAATTCTTCCATTGGGTTTCCTGAATAGGGAAAGTCAAGGTTTTAATTTTTGGGTAGGTCGCAGCAATTGGCGGGACAGGAAACACAAGTATGTGTCTTTCCTAATTCTTTTCTAGCTTGTCTATCCTAAGCCATATGCAATAATATGCAAAAATATTAATAATAATATTTATATAGTTTATCAGGTAGGATGAACTACCGCATACTCATTTATTTTTCCTCTCTTTACAAGAGGACCATCCCAAGTGCCTGAGAGTCTTTTGCAACGTGAGGAGCAAGGACTTCTGTGGCCATGTAGAGTGCAGGGCTCATTCTCTCTGCCCCATCTCCAAGGGACCTCTGAAGTACTGGGACCCCCAGGACTGTAATGTTTGCAAGGCCTTGGTTACTGAGGCTTTTGACGACCCCAAGACAGCGGAGTCAAGGGATGCAGCGCTGAGTAAGCTGCACAGATGGGTTCGTGGCTTTCAGAAGAATGCCACGGGGCCTTACCTTCCGAGTGAATGGATGCGTTCCTGTCTGTTCCCTATGGCGTCTGTGGATATTGTTGTACCCCAGCCTCAACCTGAGATCCCTTGCGTTCATATTTCCGTAGATACGGACGTCTCTGACGCGATTAAGGACATCTACCTGGATGAGAGGATTTTGGAGGTATTTAAGGACACGGAGAAAGACCTTCTAGCGGAAGGTCTAGAAGAGGAGTCTACCCTGGCTCCTGAGACTGAAGAGGATGACGTCGAATCGGAGTCTGTTTCGTCGGTTCCGGCCCCAGAACCAGTACCCTCTACGTCTTCTGCTCCTTCTTCGGATGACATAAGTAAAGCTTTGGCCAGTCTCATGACTATGATGGAGAGTCTCCGTAAGCAGAACGAAGAAAGGGACGCTGAATTGAGGAGCAAGGATGGACCATCTCGCCGCGTCACGTGGGTCTCAGAAGAGACTCAACGTTAAAGGTCTTCCTCCTTCCTCTGATGTGAACCCTTGGAGGCATGCAAAATACATGCCGATTACCAATGGGAAGATTTTCATTTCAGAAAAGCTGGGGGCTGTCCTCATAGAGGATGTTGACCTTTGGCCCAGCTTTAAGTCTTACCCAGACTGCTTCGTCCGCTTGAAGGCGGAATATGTGTCCAAGGAGGAGACAGAACCAAAAGAGGTCATAGTTCTTGACCATGGAAAAGCTCAGGCTCTGTTGGCAAGTAGTCTGAAAGACAAGGGCTTCACTAATTCAAAAGTGTCAGCCCTTAGCAAGAAACACCCTTCTTTTCTTGCTCCAGCTAAACTAGCCTTTCCCTTTACGGAAAAAGGGTTTAAGGCAGTCATGAAGGCAGTGGACGCAGGGAAACATTGCCCTACACTCGAGGAGTGTAGACCCTTATCCCTAGCCCTGCCTACAGAGGAGAAGGACTGGAAGGAAATACACCTTACCTTCTCAGTTGGGAAGTTGGAGGTGGATATTGCTGGACGCCAGTTCAGCGAGAACCTCCCTAAGCTGTCCGATTTTCTCTTGCGTAGATAGCAAGAGACAAAGGAGAGACTTGCCGCATCCCTGTCCCTCCAGATTACCTTGGAGGCAATGGCAAGCGACAACAGATCCCCAGACATGAACATGGTCATGGCCAAATCAAATTTGGCTACGCTGATCAAAGACCTATATGGCTTCGTTAAGGCCAGACGAGCATATAGGGAGTTCGTGTTTGGTTTGGCTGCAGTGAAACACGAACCTAGGAAGCTGATAGCTTCCAATATCTGGGGAAAAGACCTTTTTCTGAGTGAAGTGGTCAAAAAAGAAGAGGACAAGGCTGTCACGGAGAACAGGAATCTTCTCCAAAAGTGGGGCATGTCGGCGAAGAGGAAGTCTTCCCCGGATGAGGGTCCCCAACCAAAGAGGAAGACAAAAAGACCTAGGTTGTCCTCTCGCCCTGTCAGAAAACAGCAACAAGAACTTCCTGCGGTTCCCATGACCGCGGTGCCCCAGATGGTGGCACAACACCAGCCAACCTACCAGATGGTACCTCAACAGCTGGTTGCCCAGTCACCAGATTTTACTCCTGCATATGAGAGGCAGACCACTACCTTTCGCCCTAAATGTAGAGGGTCGAAAAGGGGCTCCTCTAGATACCCTCCAAGAGGAAGAGGGGGTAAGGGAGGACGCGGTCAAGGAGGCAAGTCCTCCGGACAGTCGAAGCAATGAGATGCTTCCGATAGGAGGAAGACTCCAAAAATTTCAGGATCGCTGGACCTTCGGTCGCTGGGCCCACTGCCTAATCAAGAACGGACTAGGTTGGAGCTGGAGGACAGCTCCACCATCATTTCCTCAATTCTTCCAACACTCCACCCCCGTCCTGGAAGCATACACCCGAGAACTCTTGAGCAAACGGGTGGTAAGGAGGGCAAAGTCCATCAAATTCCAAGGAAGGCTGTTTTGTGTTCCCAAGAAGGACTCAGACAAATTCAGAGTCATTCTGGACCTGTCGCCACTCAACAAGTTCATAGAAAACAACAAGTTTAGGATGTTAACCCTTCAACACATAAGGACCCTCCTGCCAAAAATGGCGCTCACAGTCTCGATAGACATGGCAGATGCCTATTGGCATATTCCAATCAACCACCCAATCTCCTCCTACCTAGGATTCAGGCTACAGAAGAAGAAATATGTCTCTCAGAGCCATGCCCTTCGGACTAAACATAGCCCCAAGGATTTTTACAAAGCTTGCAGATGCAGTCGTTCAACTACTACGCCTAGAAGGTGTCCAGGTGGTAGCCTAACTGGACGACTGGCTGGTGTGGGCAGTATCCGAGACGTAGTGCATGCAAGCATCCAAGAAAGTGATCCAGTTCCTGGAACATCTGAGATTCAAGATCAACGTCAAGAAGTCTTGATTATCTCCAGCTCAGGAGTTTCAATGGTTAGAAATACATTGGAACTTTAAGTCACACTGTCTCTCCATTCCCCCAGGGAAGAGGAGAGAGATGGCGGGATCTGTCAAGAGACTACTGAAATACGACAGGATATCAAGACGCCAACAGGAGAGAGTACTGGGTTTTCTTCAGTTTGCATCAGTGATAGACCCAGTGCTAAGAGCACAACTAAAAGATTCATCAGGAGTCTAGAGAAGTTACGCATCAAACGCTCGAAGAAATCTAAGAAGACCGATACCAACTCGACTATGATCACTTTTCAAGCCATGGTCGAAGGCCAAGAACCTGAAGAGGTCCGTGCCCTTGCAACCACCTCTACCTTCAGTCATCATCCATACGGACGCATCAAAGGAAGGATGGGGAGGTCACTCTCACCAATGGAAAGTCCAAGAGACTTGGTGTTCTCTATTCAAGACCTTCCACATTAACATTCTGGAAGCCATGGCAGTCTTTCTCACGCTGAAGAAACTGTCCCCTCGCCATTCAGTCCTAGATGTAGGATCATTCTCCTTCATCTTACGTCAAGTCTCAGTACTGCAGATCGACTTCTTCGCGACGAGCGACAACAAGAAGCTACCTCGTTATGTGGCCCCATACAAGGACCCTCTAGCGGAAGCGGTGGACGCCATGTCCCTCGACTGGAACAGATGGAACTAGATGTACCTGTTCCCTCCAACAACCTCTTAATGAAGGTCCTCAACAAGCTGAGATCCTTTCAGGGAATGGCAGCTCTAGTGGCTCCCAAGTGGCCAAAAAGCAATTGGTTCCCTCTAGTATTGGAATTGAAGCTGAGGCTGGTCCCTCTACCGGACCCAGTACTGACTCAAAGAGTACAGAAGTCTACTGCCTTCGCTTCATCACAGAAAACCCAAAACCTTCATCTCATGATTTTCTTTCCTTAGCAGTAAAGAAATGGTTTGGGATCTCGAGAGACAGTATAGACTTCTTAGAAGAATATAAGTCCAAGTCTACTAGAAGACAATATGAATCATCTTGGAAGAAGTGGATTGCTTTCATCAAGGCAAAAGGACCAAAAGAAATCTCAACAGATTTCTGTTTATCCTTCTTTATCCATCTCCCTCTTAATGAGAGAATGCCTTGATGAAGTCATTGAGCTTCAGCACGGCATTTCATTCCCGTGCTGAAACTTGGTGACGGGCAAGAGGGCTCTCGAACTTGGGGAAATTGCTCCCCCAGTTCGAATCTAAATTTCTCTCTTTTACCTTTTTCTTTTTCTCAATATTACTTCGACCCTATCCTAATTTCACAAACTTTCTTTAGTCTTGCTTTCCAAACTCTGAGAAAAATTTCCCTCATTATATGTGTGTATATGGTATGTACATATATATTTATTATTATTTTTTTTTTCTTTTCTCCTATGGCTTGGATGTTTTTACATCCATTGTAGCCCCGGCGGGGATGTTCATACATCCTTTATTGCTGCCTGCTTTGATGAGTGGGAGGAGGTATCACGGTTGGGAGGTGTTTGCATTCAAAGCTATATGTGAGAGTATTGGATGATTTCAGCCATCCCGAAGATGGTTTGGACCTTTTTGGCGGAACTATTCTCAAGTGTTGGGTCTTCGGAATCCAGGGGGATCCAATGCTTGGGGTAGGACTCTCGGCTTTTGGCCGGAAGCCCGTCATTATAGATATGGGGAGGATGATTCCATAATTTCTTGGTCTCAGTCCTAACAGGCGGGTTCAGCTTACACCTGTGCCTCTATATCTGTTTTGATGCTATCCTTCGGGTAGGGTATGGAGTGGACCATCTGGGAAGTATACTCTCATTGTGCCGATAGTGGAGAGTGCAAATTTCCTTTCCGACGTGTGATGGCCTAACATACTTGAGCAGGTACATCAAACTAACTCTTTTCTCTCTCTTTAGTATAATGGATTCTTTAAGTAACGAACCCCCATCCCCTGGATACGCTGACTCTCCCCCGGCACTGTTGACGACCTCTGCTAATGTGATAAGGGATAGCTCTGTTGATGACCTCGGAACGGGAAAGGACCATTCTACTGATATTTCTAAATCGAGTAATTTGGGTAACACAAGGAAACTTCGAATCCTCCATGTTACACAAATTTCAATAGAAACAAATTATGATGATCTATGTAAAGCATTTGAATGCTATGGATGCATAAAAGAAATAAGGATGAAACTTGAAGCTGAAACTTGGGATTCATGGATATCTTATAGTAGTTAGACGAAGCATTTAGTGCAATAAGTAATTTGAATAATATTAAAATTAATAACTTGAATGTCGCGGCTGCTCTCTGCGATAAGGTACCAAAAGATTTAGATGTGTACAGGCCTGCCGATTGGTTGGAAAAAGACGCAGATTTAGTCATGCCCTCCCAGAGAAATCCAAAACCACCAATGTGGCTTATAGCTGAATCAAAGGGGGTTACAGGGAATTATTTTAAAATATGCAAATTGATTCAGAAAAAAGTAGGAACTATTGCACCAGGCGATATATCTCGTTTCGGAAAAAATAGTTTCCTTATCCATGCCAAATCCAGTACACAGTCGGTAATATTGTCCAATATGAAAATAAGTAATGATGACATTAAGTTAGATGTCAAACCCCACCTAAATTTTAGCTACGGAAGGGGCGTAGTTTTTAACAGAGATCTATATGATTTTACAGAGGAGGAGATACTGGCCATGTGTCCATTAAATGTTTGGAAAGTTAATAAAGTCCCAGGTACATCAATGATAATCCTTACGTTCCAGGATGCTGATGTACCTTTTCATATTATTATCGAGAACGAAAGGATTAAAGTAAGACCCTTCAAGCAGAAGCCATTGCAATGCTTTAATTGTTTTAAATTTGGGCACCCGTCCAAAGTTTGCAAAAATGAGAAGATGTGTGGTATTTGCTCCAAATCTTACCATGGAGAGTGTGCACTTGGAGCCAGGTGTTTAAATTGCAGCTCGAATCACAAATCCACAGACAAGATCTGCGAGCTATATAAGTTGGAGGAAGCTGCCCTCAACAAATCAAACTTAGAACACATAAGTGTGACCCATGCCAAAAGACTATTAAATAAATCAAATACATATGCTAAGGCATTAAAATCAAACCGACCTAGCACTGCCAATAGCTCAAAAAAAAGTATACTATCTGACAAAATGTCAAATAACGAGGTAACCATATCACCTCCTGAGGCTTTACCACGGTGTATTAACACTAGGTCATTGCCCATTGCTGTACAGCCTTCAGCCGCCATTACAAAAAGTAATACAAACCTCTCTCAGGCCATGTCCTTGCCTGATCTGATGGAGGTTCCACTTAAGACTAACTTACCTGATGCACCTGTTGTGGGAAAGGTGCAAAAACCTCGAATCCCACCATCTATTAATCGCAAAAGAGAGAGACCTCCATCTCTCTCTCCACCCTCCATTAGAAACGTTAAGGTTATGACATCAAATAAATTTGATGTTTTGTCTGTTGATGTTTCTAATGAACCAGAAGATGGACTGAATAAATCAGAAATTCAAGTTGAGGTCCACCATCCACCTCAACAAATAGATAAAAAGAATACAAAGAAAAACACCAACGTTAAACCCAACATAACAAGTCCACCTCTGAAGAAACCTACTGGTAATAATGTTACATTAAAAACTGCTAATGGGAAGACCTCATCCAAGATGTCTTCCAGAAATAAACCATAGTTTTCTCCTCCATTTTGCAATGGAACTGTCAGGGTTTGAGGGCGAAATATGAAGAACTTAAGCTCCTAATTCATGAGCATTCCCCCATAATTGTATGTCTACAGGAAAGTATGCTTGATTCTAACACTCCTAGTCCTCGAGAGTATGTTAGCTATAGAACACCATATAATCAACAAGCAGGGAGCCATGGCGGAAGTCTCGTGTACATTCGTCGAGATGTTCCCCAAATACCCATGTCTATACGTACAACCCTGCAGGCAGTTGTTGTACAAATTGATATAGGGAGAAAATATACAATATGCTCTCTGTACTTACCTCCAAATGATAATATTTTATATGATGATTTAGCAGAGGTCATTCAACAACTCCCTCAACCTTTTCTCTTACTGGGAGATATGAATGGTAGACATCCTTTATGGGGTGATGTTTTGGCCAACACAAGGGGCAATATTATCTCATCAATTGTGGAGAATGAGGATGTGGGACTCCTTAATACAGGAGAGCCCACACACTTCCATGTTCAGACAGGTACTTTGTCATGCATTGACCTTTCAATTGCAAGCTCTAACTGCTTTCTTGATTTTGATTGGAGGACATTAGATGATTGGCATACTAGTGATCATGCACCAATCATTATAAACACCAACAAGGGTCCGCCTTTGCAAAGATCGCCACGTTGGAATCTAGACAAGGCAGACTGGGTTAAATTTTCCGAGCTAAGTGAAATCGAAGGGAGAGCAGAACAGTTTGAAAGTGTTGATGATGCCATAGACCTACTGAATGGAACTCTTCATACAGCAGGAGTCAATTCAATTCCCAAAACAACAGGGTTATTCAAATGACGACCAGTCCCGTGGTGGTCTTCAGAACTAACTGCACTCCACAGAGCCACAAGAAGATCTCTAACACGATTGCGTAGACGCAGAACTGATGAGAATTTAACTATGTACAAGAAATGTAGATCACAGTTCCGTCGTGCCATGAAAGAAGCAAGGCGCCAGTCATGGATGTCTTTTGTTTCCTCCATTAACAGTAGAACACCACCATCTTCTGTGTGGAGAAAAGTAAAAAAGATAGCTGGCAAATTCACCCCCAACCCACCACCAGTGTTGAAGGTGAATGGCCAGTATGTAACTGAAGCAAATGAAGTTAGCAATGCCCTGGCTAATCATTTTTCAAATGTATCCAGCAAGTGTGAAGGAGCCCCTGGTCACCAGTATAGGAGCACTGAAGAAAAGAAAATTTTAAATTTTGCAACAAGAAGGGAAGAGTCGTATAATTCTCCTTTCACTGAAAGAGAATTTGATTCCGCACTTGCTCATTGCAACAATACAGCCCCTGGACCCGATGGAATTCCATATGCAATGATTAAACATGTACATTTTAATACAAAGCTATTTATTTTAAGCATTATTAATAGAATATGGCATGATCATAGTTACCCAAGTGTTTGGGAACTAGCCATTATTTTAGCCTTTTTAAAACCCGGTAAAGACAAGGTTTTAGCAGCAAACTATCGTCCTATTGCATTGACATCTTGTTTATGTAAAATCATGGAGAAGATGGTCAATGCAAGGCTGATATGGTACCTTGAAAAGAAAGGTATTTTATCACCGATTCAATGTGGATTCCGAAAAATGCACTCAACGACTGATGTGTTGATACGACTTGAGTCTTCTATTTGTGAAGCCTTTGCTTCCAAACAGCACCATGTTACAGTATTTTTTGACCTTGAAAAGGCATATAATACCACATGGAGATATGGTATTCTTAAAACCATTCATGAATTGGGATTGAGAGGAGAGCTACCACTATTTATTCAGGCATTTCTTTCACGTAGAGTTTTTCAAGTGAGAGTGGGGGAAACTCTATCAGAGAGTAAGTGCCAGGAAGAAGGAGTTCCTCAGGGTAGTGTGCTGAGTGTAACCCTTTTTGCACTAGCAATTAATGGGATATCCTCAGCCATTCCCCAGGAAGTTCTCTCAACATTATTTGTGGATGATCTCTCAATATCATTTGCTGGCACTAGAATGGCAATGGTTGAGAGAAAAATCCAACTCTCTATTGATAAAATTATCCAGTGGGCTGACATGAATGGATTTAAGTTCTCGACAAGTAAAACCACCATTGTCCATTTTTGTCGTATCAGGGGAGTACATCCAGACCTGGATATATACATTAAAGGTCAACGGATACCATGTGTATCGGAAACCAAATTTTTAGGTTTGATATTTGACTGTAGACTTACATGGGTTTCTCACCTAAAAGCGCTAAAAGCTAAATGTGTTGAAGCTCTGAATATCTTAAAAGTATTGTCCCATACATCATGGGGGGCAGACCGTAATACTATTTTAAAATTATACAAGGCCTTGATTTTTTCCAAAATTAGTTATGGTTGTGAGGTATATTCTTCAGCCACCCCAAGCCGGTTAAGAATATTAGACTCGATACATCATGCAGGTATTAGATTGTCTACTGGAGCTTTTAAAACCTCGCCTATCCCAAGTCTCCTTGTTGATGCTGGAGAGTTACCTCTAGACCTTTACCGAATGTCTTCCATTATTCGGTATTGGTTTAGATTGCAAAGACTCCCTAACTCTCTAGCCTTTCAGACTGCAAGCCTTGTAAGACACGCATCATACTTTGAGTTGCACCCAAAATCTCCTCAACCCTATGGCTTTCGGGTGAAACGATTATTAAATAGTCTGGATATAATTAGAAATAAGGTACTTCCATTCAAGGTATCATCAACGCCTCCATGGAAGTTACCAGAGATATCTTTTTGTAAATATTTTATTGGAGATAAGAAGAATATGTCAGACCTAGAAGCCAGGTCTCTTTTTAATGAACATGTTAAAGAACATAGAGGATCAACTTTTATCTATACTGATGGCTCCAAATCTGATGCTGGCGTTGGATTTGGAGTACATAGTAATGGTTTTAATTGTAGAGGTGCACTTCCTCTGACCGCTTCCATATTTACTGCCGAACTGTATGGCATATTAACCGCTATTGAGAAAATAGCGTTGGAGAAGGAGGGTAATTTTACAATTTTTAGTGATGCAAGGAGTGTCCTTCAAGCTATGGAAGTTTTTAATTCTAATAACCCTCTAGTTTTAAAGATTTTAGAATGGCTTTTCCTTATTGGACGGAGAGGTATAACAGTTCAATTTTGTTGGGTTCCAGCACATGTAGGTGTGTCTGGGAATGAGAAGGCAGATTCACTGGCTAAGGAGGCTGCATCCGAGTTGCTGCCAAGAAGGTATCCCATTCCCTGTAATGATTTCTTACCTGACATCAAGAAATTGGTTTGCAATAAATGGCAACAGCAATGGGATAGTCAAGATGGCAATAAAATGAGGGAAGTAACAAATGACATATCTCCTTGGAGGTATAATATGATGCCCCGAAAATGGGAGACGTCTCTTTGTCGTCTCCGTATTGGTCACACTCGGTTGACACATGAGTTTCTGCTCAAGGGCCAACACCAACCGTATTGTAACAACTGTTTAGTACCTCTAACAGTAAGGCATTTGTTGACCGAATGCCCCAATTATAACAACTTGCGGAATAGATATTTGTTTGAGGCTCGAGGTGAGGGTGGCAGGTTCATCCTTGCCAAGATTCTTGGAAATGATGTGTCCTACCATGCAAGTGGCATTTTTAGATTTCTTTCAGAAGCAGGTCTTCTGATAAATATTTAACTTTTATGACATTCAATTTTTATGATTTTAATTGAATACTCTTTAATTTTTTATTTTATTTCATTTTTTATTTTTGTATACATAAATTAAATGTTACCGGCGTCAATGACCTTAGATGTCAGGATGCCTGAAAACTTTAAATCATTCATTCATTCTTTATCCACCTTCATAAGCAAGGTTTAGCAGCCAATACGATAACGTGTAAATCAGCCTTGACTAGACCTCTGCTATACGCCTTCCAAGTAGACTTGTCAAACGAAATCTTTAACAAGATCCCTAAGGCTTGCTCTAGACTTAGGCCTGCAGCACCTCCAAAGCCTATTTCTTGGTCCTTGGATAAGGTCCTACACTTTGCTTCAACAGTGAACAATGAGGATTGCTCTTTGAAAGACTTAACCCAGAAAGTTATATTCTTGTTTGCTCTAGCCTCGGGGGCCAGAGTTAGTGAAATAGTGGCCCTTTCCAGAGATGAGGGCCATATTCAGTTCACAGAAGCGGGAGAACTGAATCTTTTTCCTGACCCAACATTTATCGCCAAGAACGAGCTACCTACCAAAGGGTGGGGTCCCTGGAGAATCTGCCCTCTGAAGGAAGATGTCTCGCTGTGTCCAGTGGAGTGTCTAAAGGTCTATCTTCGTAGAACTTCAGACTTCGGGGGAGGACAACTCTTTAAAGGAGAAACTTCGGGGTCAAACCTATCCCTAAAACAACTAAGGGCCAAGATCACCTATTTTATTCGCAGAGCGGATCCTGACAGTACACCTGCAGGTCATGATCCGAGAAAAATTTCTTCATCATTGAATTTTTTCCAATACATGGACTTTGAGCGTCTTCGCTCATATGCTGGATGGAAGTCATCCAGAGTGTTTCTTAAACACTACGCGAAGCAAATGCAAGAGTTGAAATGCTTTGTGGTGGCGGCAGGTAGTATCCTAAAACCTGTCGTCCAGCGCTGCGAGGAACAGTGAATTGATTGGGACTGTCAAAGTATGGGTGAAGGTGTTGACACTTCGCAGTGCAATACTTTAAGATAAGTGTCACCAAGGTGACACTATGGACTGTTCTAGTTATTAAGGTGAAGAAACGTAGGGACAACACTTGTGCCATGTGTTCTTACACAGTGTGAAGAGACAATCAATGTCACAGAAATGTATATTAGAAAATTTAATAAATTTTCAGTTTTTGTGGCCCTAATAATGTTTCCCTTTCAGGTAAAATAAACATTTTCTGGTCTTGGGTGTAAAACATGTTTCTTATTGCATTTATTAACATTGTTATGTATGTTGATTTTGCTGGTTATTTATTACCAATAAATACTTGATGGGTATTTGCATCTTATTTCGCCCCACATTGATTTCAGTAAAGATATGCAAGAGTATTATTTTCCTTTAATAATCTGCATATGTATATATGAACAAGATATATAATTAATACCTCTGTTCTCACATACAGCGAGACCTGTAGGCTCTTGATGCCATGTTTGCTCATATGGTATATGCAAACCTTTGTTCTTATACGAGTACAAACTTTACCTGACTACGCATACAGCGAGATCTGTATGCTCTTGATGCTATGTTTGCTCATATGGTATATGCAAACCTTTGTTCTTATACGACTACAGACTTTACCTGGCTACGCATACAGCGATACCTGTATGCTCTTGATGCTATGTTTGTTCATATGGTATATGCAAACCTCGAGACTCTTCCCTAAGTCTAGTATGACTCTTCCCTGCAGGGGCCAGGAAGCACTAACATGGTTTATGATTAGCAGTAGTGACGTATAACGGTAACGTCATATGTCTCCATGGTCTGGATGACCAAGGAAAATTGTCCTGAGGTTAAGGCACATTTGGAAAATCCACAGATACAGTACTTTCTAAATAATTCTCTGGTAACCTTCCATCAGGACAACATGGCCTGAGCCCAAAAAAGGGATTTTGACGAAGGAAAAATCTATTTCTGGGCGAGGAACCTGTGTCGCTCCGTGAAATGCTCCTTAAAGCACCATTTCTAAGGTATAAATACTGCTAAATATACCAGAGAAAAAGGTTGCATGGAATGCCAGAAATATACCCAGCTCGCTCACCCTATTAGGGTGTCGGTATAAAAACTGGGGCGAGTGAAAACGCCATCAGAGGTCCCTTTCCAATTAGACTTCTCCCTCCTCAACATCCCCCGTTACTACGAGGTGTCGTTCTCTACAGCTACTGCCCCCCTCCCCCCACCACTACCACTTCCTATCCTTCTCCCATCATTCCTACTAGCACCCCAAGCTTGGGCCAGCCTAGGGTGAGGAAAAAGGAGGGAGGGTTCACTGGGCGACACAGGTTCATCTCCCAGAAATAGATTTTTCCTTCGTCGAAATCCCTTTTCTGGGCCCAACCTGTGTCGCTCCGTGAAATAGTAACAGAGAATTGGTCCCATAAGCTTGGAAATACACAAAAAGTTAAGGAACTGAATTAAAAATAGAGTAATTTAATTGAGTGTTTTACTAAAATCCTTAATATACCAATCTCCTCATTATACCCCAAATAAAGGTCAATGTTAAGGTAGGGGGAAAAGGGAAGGCAGGTGTCGCCCTGCTCCTTATTAGGAGACAAGGCACTAAGAGGGAAAATATATATGAAGATAGGGCCCTGTTGTAATGGTTGTGTTAAATCTGGAAGAACCACTATATCTTCTTAATCCTTCAAAATTCATGTGATGAAAATAATTGACTGATGTTGCTACAGCCCGGATATCTTGGCCTTGTGGGGCAGATTGTGGCTTGGTTCTTTTAATAAAATGAAGAATCTATTGTCTGATTCCTTTCAGGGAAATGGTTCCTCCATCCTCTCTAATAAACAAAGGCCCTGAAGACTTTAAAGAAGTTCCATTTAAATAGTTTTCCAGAGTGGTAACTGGGCACAGAGATAGATCCTGTGGAAGCGGGACAATCTTCCACGGGGACCATCTATTCTGTGGATTCTCATTCTTTTCTAAGAATTTTCTATCTAGATAGAATAAAATTCCACCAGAAGAAAGAAATCAATATACTTTGGTTCTCTAGGTAATGCTGAGAGTTCAGATATTCTGGCTCCTGAGGCTAAACTTATAAAAAATAACGTCTTCCTAAGAAGCGCTAAATAAGTGCATGAGTCGAGTCAATATCAGAGTCAGAATCTAGATCAAGCACATCATTTAAAACCCATGAAACTGCGTGAGGGCGAGCTACTGGTTTTTAGTCTAGTACAGGCTCGCGGAATAGACGAAAAATAGGAATCTGTAAGATTAATATTGAACCCGATCTGAAATATTTTCTTTAAAGCAGATTTAATCATAGTAATAGTATTATTGGCTAGGCCTCCTTCCAAGAAAGTTCTGAAAAAGGTAACTGCCAGATTCGTAGTTAGCGTCCGAACCTCTGAGATTTCCAGAATTTGGCTAACTTTCTTACATCAGAATCATATTGCCAAAGGGTAGAATCTCATATAACTGACACTAGGAACAATGTGTTAAAAGTGTCAATCTCAGCATCTCTTTGTGCTGCAAATCTCAGATAGTCCATAAAGTGAAGGCACTCTGAATTCGTGAGGAAGCAGACATACTGTGAGATAGTACCATCCGAGCTAACTTGGTTCGGGAAGCCGCTGAGGTCGGAGTCCTAGTTCCACGTTCCACCTAGATAGGGAACCAGTTGCATTGGGCCAATTGAGGGCTACGAGGGCAATCCGACCTTTGAAAGTCCTGAGCATGTCCAGGACTTTCATTAGCATGTTTAAAGGTGGAATCAGGTAAATCCTCCGTCAGTTGTTCCAATCTATGGACATGTCGTATCTGACATGACATTGTGGCTTGTGGTTGGATTCCGTGGCAAATGAGTCTGCTTGGAGACCCGGAACCTGTTGGCAGGTGCAATTAAATGACTTTTTGGCCAAGGACCATTCTGACTCCCGCGGTGGTGTCCTTGTTAGTTCATCCTCAACCAAATTTCTTACTCCCGCCAGGTGAACAGCTGACAGGTGCCAAAGGTTCTTTGTTGCCATTGAAAAGATAGCTACCATCACTTGATTTACGTGGCTTGATTTGGAACCTCCCCTGTTTATGCAGTGGACTATCACATGGCTGTCTAGTATTAAACTGATATGATGTTTCTGTGACGGGGAAAGACTTATTAGAGTCAAGAACACATCCATGACTTCTAGGATATTGATGTGTAGTTGTCGGAGTGTCACTGTCCACAACCCCTGGATCTGTTCGTATTGGGAATACCCTCCCTAAGCGCTTAGGGAGTCATCTAAATGGACCACCAATGTTGTCGCTGGGAATCGTAAAGGTACTGAGTTTGCTAGGTTTTTTACCTTTGTCCATTGTTGAAGTCTTTTCCATAGTGTAGATGGAATCCAAGAAATTTTATCTCGATATTTCTCTTTTGCATAGGACCGCCAAACTCGATTGATGTCTTCCAGGTTGACTCTCAGTAATGTGTCTGTTACTGAGGGAAACTGGAGTAAACCTAGGATTCTTTCTTGGTTTCTCCGGGTCGTTAGTTTGTCCTTGAGAGATCCTCTTGTGTTTCTTACTATCTCTATCCTCTTCTTTGGTGGAATCGACTGCTTGTGTGTGGTCAGGATTCATTAAAGACCTAACCACTGGAAGCACGTTGCTGGAGAAAGACGGAACTTTTTGAAATTTATTTGGAAACCTTAAAGTATTCCAGAAATTCTATTACTTTACCCGACGCCTTGTGGCATTCCTTGACGCTGTTGGGCCAGATAAACCAACCGTCTAGGTAGGCCACTAACTGTATTCCTTGAGTCCTCATCTCTTGGACAACTGTCTCCGCCAGCTTAGAGAATAACCTGGTTGCTATGTTGAGTCCGAATGGCATCACCTTGAAGGTGTAAGCCCGTTTGCCTAGCTTGAATCCTAGGAAAGGACGAAAAAGCCAAGCTATCAGAACATGAAAATAAATGCCTGTAAGATCTATAGAGGTGGTGACAGCCCCACGGGGACATAAAGTCCTCACCTGTGAGACGGTCAGCATATGGAACTAGTCGCATTGAATATATGTATTCAAATAGGACAGATCTAGGTTACTCTTCGTTTGTCCGAGTCTTTCTTTGGCACTCTGAACAAACGTGCTTGAAATTTTAAGCATATTACCTCTTTTATTGCTTTCTTCAGAAGAAGATCTCCTGTTCAAAGTGTTAAATGTGCCGTTGGAATCTGATAAAAACTGGTTGGTGGAGGGGGCTTTTTCATCCATCTCCACCCCAGACCTTTCATTATGACGTATACCAATTGCTGAACGCCCAACGGCTCCGAAAGAGGTACCGCCTTCCTCCTACCTGGGGAGTCTCACCGGTTTGCAGGTCTGCTTCCACGGCTCCCCCGAAATCCTCCACCTCTCCCGGAAGCTCTTCCGCCGCCTCTATGCAGGAAGGCTCCCCTAGCTCTACTACCTCTCGCATGCGTATTATATCCGTGAAACACTCCCTGTGTTTCGAAGAAAGGATGATACGCTGGAGACGCAATAAACGGAGTAGTGGCTATCGGTTGTTGAGGTGGTTGGCTTACCCACACACATTAATTTTGTGGCTGGATTCTTGAGGTGGAAGGCTGGCTCACCTGGGATGCGGGTATTGCCTGTAGCACATCTTGAGCCTGAGGCCTTTGGAAGGGCTGAAACTTCCTTGGTCATTTCCTGCCTCGTGATTGCGGTCCGGTGGGCTCGAATTTACTTTTTGGAATTAGACCCCACCGGACTCTGAGGCTTTGGTTGACTTTAGCTGCTTCTCCGAGGACGCTATTTACCACGTCCTCCGGGAAGAAGTCCGCTCCCCAGGTCGAGGCCCTAAATAACCTGTTAGGCTCATGCCTAATAGGATCGTCAGGTAAGACGAGCTTCCGGCAATTGCGACGGACCACTGTAAAGTCATATGTATCACACTGTAGTGCCTGAGGCAAAGACTTTGTCAGGATTTTAAAAAAGTCGCCCCTCGCGTAGACTAACAAAGTCATCTCCGTCATCGTGGCTGAGTTGATAGATCTACCCAGCCTGGTTCTTGCACCGTATTCTATCTTAAACAGAGAGTCTGGAAGTCTGGAGAGTTGTTCACTAAACTGTGTGGTGGCACAGTCCTAGTTCAATGACCCTGCCGTGAAAGTAGCTGGTGCATCGATCCAGCATTCTTGGCCTCCCGGGAACAACAGGGAAGTTAGTTCCGTATTCCTTAGTTGCGGCATGGGCTTACCTTCCATATCCACCTGTAAGGTAAGGCCTACTACCTTGGTGGTACATGGTGTCGGGGTTTGCCCTTCCACCTCAAACATAGTGTACATATTCTTATGAGGGGTTAACTTGGTATTGTCACATTCCCACTCATTTAAAGTTGCTCATTTGGCTAGATAACGGCTTCCTTGGGAACCTTGTCTACCCGTATTAGCTCTTCCACTGACGGGCGCTCGTATCAAGGGAAGATGAATTGTAAACCTGGCGGATATAATTCAAAATCTACTACCAGACAGGGACCACTTCCTGCTATTGTCAACATGCCCTCTGAGAACTGGGCAGGAAGAGCCAATCGCCACGGGTCATTCTAAACGATCGCTGGGAGCTTTGATGCGTCCGGAACCACAAACTACCGTTGTTGTGGTAGTCCGGACCGCAAGGATTTTCTATCAGATTTTCCTGGTTTTGCAGTCCCTGGCCCAAATCCTCCATAGACAGCAGTCAATTGGCAATTGGACCAAACTAGGACTCGGCTCTCCATGAGCTGGCTCGAGAAGGTCACCGGATCGAGATTAAGTTCCGACGTCTGCCCCTTTGAGCTTCTTGCTCTTGACCCTGATGTGGAGGATTAGACCCTGCCGAGTCCGTCAGTAGCTTAGAAGCTGATGATGGTCTGGTTGGGAGTGGTTTGGGTAGCCTAAAAGGCTTGCCCGCTTTGGGTAGGGCCGACCTCATATGTTTTACCTTAGAGGCCATTGAGCATGGCACCCGGCATTAGATCGGCAGACCTCATGCCCACACGACTGCTGCAGCACAGCAGTGCATGCTGTCTCCTGACAGCGTACCACCTGTAAGTCAATTTGTTACATGAGTATCATACTTGATTTCGCCGGAAAAACCGGTGACATATATAGTTAAGTTAAATCCACTGTGTATAGCTCAGCGGAGTCGTATTTTTTCTTACCATTTTACAATAGTACCCTAATATTCTGTTTTCCTTCTTCCACCATCTCCTCTCATCCAAAGTATTGCCATACAAAGGTTTGAAACCGGTAGAAATGGCGGCTGGATTAATCTTGGACCAGTCTGCCCTCTCCAGAGAGAAAAATTCTACTATGAAACTTCTCTCAACCTTCCATACCCTTACCGGAGTAGGATGTACGTTTTGATGAAGAAAGGTTTGGGACAAGGAGATACAAGAAACC
This sequence comes from Palaemon carinicauda, assembly GCF_036898095.1. Classification (NCBI taxonomy): domain Eukaryota; kingdom Metazoa; phylum Arthropoda; class Malacostraca; order Decapoda; family Palaemonidae; genus Palaemon; species Palaemon carinicauda. The sequence goes on along the minus strand of NC_090731.1, from coordinate 95,327,385 downwards.
AGAATTAGGGACACCAATACTGTTGCCGGAATACTTGGTTGGAAGTATGAATTCCCACTGATGTAAATCCGGCCCGTAACAGTATAAATTCAAGAACTACAAAGCTCCGTCTGTAACTCTTCGCAGAACAATCATACCGTAAATATCCTGTAATATAAGGAATCAACCTACGGGATCAGAACAGGGTGAAAATTTATCTGAATCCGATCAAAGAAACATAGTAACTATCTCATGGATATGATTTTATGTCATCCCGGGCCTCACGGGGTGGAAGAATTTCGAATACGGAATTCCAGGAATAGTGGGATACGCGGTACGTAGCAAAGCTCACACTCATTCCGGCTCGACTGGTGGCCATCCACGACTAACTGAGGAGAGAGCACTATTTGCATCGACTCACAGATCGTGAGAGCTATCTCTCTCTCTCGGCTGTCTCCCTTCTCTCCTTAGTGTATAACTCAAGCCTACTTCCCGAGGTTAGGATGCGGCGAGTAAGAATTCCACCGAGTAAGATAATTTGGTATATGAATATAAAATTAACTTGTGCCGGGAACCCCGGCGAAACACTAAAGAAATTAGATTCCGTCATGACACCCAGCAGAAAAATATGTGCTTAAGGTAAAGGAGATAATACGGAATAGCATTCAAAAAACATGTTCCGCCTCTGTCATGAAAAGGTAATCTTTATTATGAGTTCTCAGCACACAGGATACCCAACGGGGTGGGGAGCGTGAGCAAGAAGTGACAAGGAGACTAGAAACAACCATTGAAATTCGTAGACTCCGGAATGAATGAAATTAAATGAATTAAACCTAATGACAGGAAGGGCGAAAATAGATACCAATGTAGCACCGGAAAACATGTAAATCCGGTGCAAAAACCCAATGCTGCGTAAGCAATGTAGCGCCGGAAGACATACGTCGCTAAAAACAAATGCTATGTATTAACTCTTAACATAAACTATAATCTCCGTTGCAGACCCTCTCTCTCTCAAACCAACCATCCATAAAATTACGTAAACAAAGATAGGATAAAGTAAGGTATGGGGCGGCCCGCGAGGCGAGGCGCATACTCAGTCCTGCCCGCCTGGTGGCCAACCAAGACGAAACAAGAAGAGCGCGCTACCCGCGATGATGCACTGAGCGAAAGAGCCAGCCCTCACCCTGGGTGACTTCCCATTCTCTAAAAGCACGTGACCCAAGCCTACCCCCCTATGTAGAGAGTGGCGAAAGGCGTAAAGGGGGGGGGGGGGGGCTGGCTCGAAATCAGGTGACCACTGTGATCGGAGGGGTGGTACTACCCTCCGAAACACAAAGGAAGACCTGATGCGAAGCACGCAAACAAAAACAATATATAAGGGCAGACGTGAAAGACAATAAAATACAATGAAATTCAATTAAATAGGCTAAGTCGGCACACTGAGTAAAATGGGGGAAAAAGGAACATGGCGTAAAAGGAATAAATAGCAAAACCTTCCAAAATCGGGTAGTAGCCGACTTGGAGAGGAAACTATACCATTTAAACAAAAACTAGTCCTCCAAAATCGGGTAAAATACCGATCTCGTCAGGCAGGACTAAAATTAATCAAAATGCGTTCTGATTCCCGTAAAAAACTCAAAAAACCATGAATTCTCGCATGAAAGGCTACCGACCGAAGCCGCTAACTAACACTGCCCAAATAGCCTAAATAAAAGACAAAATCATGCCAAAACATTGAATTAGATGTCCATAACACAAGAATAAGACTACAATTAGTATAAGGAACTAATAGAAAGTCTTACAAAACAAATAGATCCTGAGGAAACGACATCAAAAGGCCGCATACACACCCGTAAGGGAGCGTCAACAAAGCATCTGAGAGAAAAACCAACAAGGTCGCTACCTAGAAATCGCAAATAAACAAATGTAATACTCAACTTGGTAGCAGGGATCTCCAAAATGCCTGACATCAAAAACACAAAATAACACAGAGCTACAAAAAACACGTCCGAACGTTTACGGGTGCTAACAAGGAATGATGGGAGAAGGATAGGTAGTGGTAGTGGTGGGCGGGGCAGTAGCTTTAGAGAACGACACCTCGTAGTAACGGGGGATGTTGAGGAGGGAGAAGTCTAATTGGAAAGGGACCTCTAGTAGTGTTTTCACTTGCCCCAGTTTTTATACCGACACCCTAAAAGGGTGAGTGAGCTGGGTATATTCCTAGTATTCCATGCAACCTTTTTCTCTGGTATATTTAGCACTATTTATACCTTAGAAATGGTGCTTTAAGGAGCATTTCACGGAGCGACACAGGTTGAGCCCAGAAAACGAATTTTGAGCAAAGCGAAAAATCTATTTTTGGGTTAGATAGCCATGTCGTCCTGATGGACCCGCCATCCTTTTCTATAGAAAAGGCCTTGGCAGGATCCCTCCCGAAACTACTATATCTGTAGGACCTTGCTCAACGCTACAAGGAATAAACATGGCGGTGACGTACAGCGCCATCTGGATACTCAAAGTAGTAAGGGAGGAAGGGTAACCTTGATATCGGCTCCCCTTCAAAATTTGCCACTTTTCCCCTCGAAGCGAAAACGCTATTCGGGGTGAAGATTGCTATGTGTCGTATCAAGATATACGTCCCCTGATTTATGCGATATCTTTAGGAGAGATTTTAAGGATATTCGCGCCAGGAGTTAGAATTCCGGAGACCTAAAGGTAAATTCTCTGGGAATATCTCTGTAGTTAAATATACCCTAGGAAGCTACTTATAGGAACCTTCCATCAGGACACCATGGCTATCTCACCCAAAAAAAGATTTTTCCCTTCGCTCAAAATCCGTTTTTGATTAGCATATTTATTTTTCATCAAAAGTTCACCATGATTCGAATTATCCTCACTCTTTCTCCAATCAAGCACCATCTTCTCTGTCCCATCATACTGTCATTAGCAGTACTTTGTTATTGTTGACAAAACTCAAAGAAAATTGTCTTTATGTTATGCACCTTGTAAAAATTTTTAGGGATATGGCAAGTAAAATACTTGTAATAACATCTTTACTAAAAGCTCTTAGTGTTGTAAAATATCACTTGAATGTGTAAATGCATTTGTTTGTTCATTATGATCGGCGATGAAACGTAAACAAAACAACGTCGTCTGTTCTAGGCAGCGTTTATTAGGAAAACCTTTACGTATATAGAAATGCTCTTTGTTCAGTTATTTTGAATTACTAAGGATAAAGTAGAACAAAATTAATAACAATTATTTTATAACCAATACTTGGTAAGATATCCGTTACTGCAAAAGCTAACTTATACAGATGTGTAAATGCGTTTGTTTGTTCGTTATGAACGGTAATGAAATGTAAACAAAGCAATGTTTTAGGTTTAATATTGCGTGTTTAGCAAAAGCATACAAAATAGTTTTTATTTAACCTATTTTGGATTTTTGAGTAAACAACAAAAGCTAGCTTATGCATTAATGGTCGTCTTATGTGCGTAAATATATGATATGTTTCTGCATGTGCTATGTACAGCTAGACTATTTTCAACAATATATGCTTAAATTCACTAAAACTGTTTTCCTGAATCTGACCTACTGAAATGAGGGTGAGTCTTATAGGCCGTCAAATATGGTATAGATTTACCTTGCTCATTGCAAAACTATGCTTATGGGTCTACAGGCTACTCTCAACTTCCTTAGGATGCATTGGTTCTGTTCTAGATATTGGAAGCCCGTCAAGCTGTGCTTAATGTACTCAAGGATTTTGTAGCTTGTAAGAGGTACAATGCTCGTGCTGTATTTTATCCTTCATCTTCTTCTCTTCCCGCCTCTAGAGTTAATTTGAATGTGCCCTTTGCTCACACAGGTGTTGATTACGCAGGTCACTTGTGGGTAAGGAATAAAAGAGGAGAAAGGACGAAGATCTATATTCTGATTTTTACATGTTTTAACACTCGTGCAGTGCACCTTGAGGCTGTGGACTCCATGTCTACCTCTGAGTTTATTCGGGCTTTTGTTAGTTTTGTAAAAAGGTATGGAATACTGTCAGTAGTTTGTTCTGACAATGCTTAATCATTTATTCAAGCTGGTAACATTATAGAACAGCTTTTAACTTCCTCTGAGTTTGAGGAAAAGTTTAGAATGGCTACAATTGGTCATAAAACTATTCCCATATATGCCACATGGTACGGCACTATATGGGAAAGGTTAGTCAAAACTGTAAAACATTGTTCGTATAAATTCTTAGGTAGGTCAACTCCTTCCAATTGTGAATTTATTACGTTTGTCTGATTTTTTAAAAATCTTGAACAGCAGACCGTTAACTTATCGATCTTGTGAGAATAAGATAGACATAATCATTTTTTAGTTGGAGGATCTATTCCTTCCATAATTTTAGGAAATGGTGAACTACAGTACTCCCTGAATGGGAATGTAATGAAGAGGAAGATTACTCAACCCATTTTGCTCTTGTCCTCAATCTCCGTGACCTCTTATATGAAGAATTTGAAGATACTGTAGATGGCTGTCTGAGTACTTAGTGAATTTGAGAGAAAAGGATAGAGCTTCTTTTCAGAATACAAAGATCTGAGAAGAAGGTGAGATAGCTTTATGGAAATTGCTCTCTAGGACTAAGCCTTACTGGCCACTTGTGCGAGTGGTGGATAACCTTTCCTGATCCGGATCTTGTGATGCACACTGTTATAGTGGCAAGCTCAGATGGTAGTAATGTTAATGTGAATGTTAAACATTTAATTCCATTGGAATTGCATTGCTTGTTAAATACCCTTAATGTAACATCAGAGTATGATTTTAATCCTGTTGAAAATATTCAAGTTTTTGAGCTCAGTGAAGAAGCTATTTCTGATACTGAAGAACAGTCTGAACCTATTGATTTTATCAGGACCTCAAATCAAACTGAAGTGGGAGACCTACTAGGACTGCTCAAGCTTCAAGAGCACAAACAAGCGGTCTTGCTTCACAAGGTCTCTTGTAACTTCAACCTAATTTTATAAAAGTGTTATATTTAATAAGCACTTTTCTTTTCCTGTTGGGGAGGATATTGAAATTATTATTTAAGTTCCTTTTTATTTGAAGGTAATTATGGGTTTGAACTAGCTCTTGCTAGTTTAGTTTATTGTTGGTATTTTTCGTCATTTTCGGTGTTAAAATTCATTTTGTTCTTGGTATCTTTAGTTTGGTTATAGGCTTGTTTGGTGGTTTTAACTCAACTTTTTCTAAGCCAAGGTCATGTATAAACCAAACACTGCAGTAATAAATTAATGTATCTTATAAAGTAATATCTCTCCCTGACTTGTTGCTTTCAGCAAAATAGTAATAAATGTGATTCCTATTAGGAATGTTGCTTTGTTACCCCTTTTTTACCACTTTCTTTACAATACGAACGTTCGTAAGAGTGTTCTATTTGCTTAAGTGGTCCAAGTTGACGACTAGACACTCTGACAATAATAAGTCAGTCAACAATTGGTGACCAGAGAAGAACTGCAAATTGAGAATGAAGAAAGGAACTTAAATTTTGAACCTTGAATTGAAAGGTTCCTAGCCTATTGTATTTGCAGGTAAGGAAGTGGTATAACCTTGAAAAATAATTGTGCAACATTAAAATGAATTGCAGTATTATATAATTGTAATGTTCTCTCTCTCTCTCTCTCTCTCTCTCTCTCTCTCTCTCTCTCTCTCTCTCTCTCTCTCTCTCTCTCTCTCTCTCTCTCATAGATTGCATAAACTGGTACATAGCTTTGCAAATTGTATAGTAGGAAAGTGAGTATAGGAAAGGCCTTTGGATAATGAATAAAAGGAGCATCACACATGATCGATGCAGCATCTCTCTCTCTCTCTCTCTCTCTCTCTCTCTCTCTCTCTCTCTCTCTCTCTCTCTCTCTCTCTCTCTCTCTCTCTCTCTCTCTCTCTCTCTCTCTCTCTCTCTCTCTCTCTCTCTCTCTCTCTCTCTCTCTCTCTCTCTCTCTCTCTCTCTCTCAATGAGAGAATGCCTTGATGAAGTCATTGAGCTTCAGCACGGCATTTCATTCCCATGCTGAATCTTGGTGACGGGCAAGAGGGCTCTCGAACTTGGGGAACTTGCTTCCCCAGTTTTAATCTAAATTTCTCTCTTTCATCTTTTTCTTCTGCTCAATATTACTTCGACCTTATCCTAATTTTATCAACTTTCTTTCGTCTTGCTATCCTATCTCTATGATTATTATTTTTCTTGAGTTATATGTAGATGTATGCATATATATATATATATATATATATATATATATATATATATATATATATATATATATATTATTTGTTCATTTATTTATTTATCTATTTTTTTTTCTATTTTATTTAAATTGCGGGGATATTTCCACACTCGTTATTACTGCCTGCTTAGATGAATGGAAGAAGGGATCACGGTTGGGAGGTATTCGCATTCAAAGCTATATATGAGAGTATTGGATGATCTCAGCCATCCCAAAGATGGTTTGGACCTTTTTGGCGGAACTACTCTCAAGGATTGGGTCATCGGAATCCAGGGGGATCCAATCCTTGAGGTGGGACTCGTGGCTTCTGGCTGGAAGCCCATCATTACAGATATGGGGAGGATGATTCCATATTTCCTTGGTCTCAGTCCTAACAGGCGCGTTTAGTTTACACCTGTGCCTCTATATCTGTTTTGATGATATCCTTCGGGTAGGGTATGGAGTGGACCATCTGAGAAGTATACTCTCATTGTGCCGACAGTGGAGAATACAAATTTCCTTTCCAACGTATGATACTTTCTTAAAATTCTCAAGCAGGTAAACCAACAAAACAACAACAAAAAACATGAAAATCCTACCCTTAAATATGGACCCTTCAAATACTGACTCCCCATCCCCTGGATTTGCTGACTCCCCCCCCCCCCCCCAGCACTGTTGACGACTTCTGCTACTGTAATTAAGGAAAATTCTAATTGACGACCTTCGAACTAAAAAGGACCACTCTACTGATGTTAAAAAATCTAGCAATTTGGGTAACACAGGGAAACTACGATTCCTTCATGTTTCCCAAATTCCATTAGAGACAAACTATGATGATATATATAGAGCATTTGAGTGGTATGGATTGATAAAGGAAATAAGGATGAGACTCGGAGATGAAAAATGGGACTCTTGGATATCTGTTGATAGTCATGATGAATCGTTTAATGCCATAAGTAATATTAGTAGTATCAAAATTATTGAATTGAACATCATGGGAGCTCTTTGTGATAAGGTCCCAAAGGAATTGGATGTGTACAAACCTGCTGATTGGTTTGAAAAAGGGAGAAATGTACCCATGCCTTCACAAAGAAAACCCAAACCACCAATGTGGCTTGTAGGTGAACAGGCAGTGATGAAATTACATTGGAAATGAAACCTCATCTAAATTTTAGTTATGGAAGGGGAGTGGTCTTTAATAAAGACCTTTACGAATTTACAGAGGAGGAAATCCTTTCTATGTGTCCACTAAATGTATGGAAAGTGCATAAGGTTCCTGGAACTTCAATGATTATACTTACTTTCCAGGATGCTGATGTACCTTTCCATATTGTTATTGGAAATGAAAGGATTAAAGTTCGGCCATTCAAACAAAAGCCCCTGCAATGCTTTAATTGTTTTAAATTTGGACACCCATCCAAAGTTTGCAAAAATGGAAAAATGTGTGGTATTTGCTCCAAAACTTATCATGGAGAATGTACACTTGAGGCCAGGCGTTCAAACTGCAATTCAAATTATAAATCAACTGATAGGAGATGCGAACTGTATAACTTGGAGGAAGCTGCCCTAAACAAATCAAGTTTAGAACACATAAGTGTGGGACATGCAAAAAGACTTGAATAAATCAACCAGCTATGCAAAGGCCTTAAAATCAAAGGGAAATTTACCACAGGACACATCAAACCCACCTAGCACTGCCAGTAATCCTAAGAAAAGAAATACAACTTCTGATAATAAAGTACTGCATGACAAGGTAATCATATTGCCTTCTGAGGCTCTGCCACAGTGTATTAAAAATGGGTCATTGCCCATTTCTGTACAGCCTTCGTCTCCCATTACCAACAATAGTACTAACCTCTCTCAGGCCATGTCCTTGCCTGATTTGATGGAGATGCCACCTGACACCAAGTTACCAGGTGCACCTGTATTGGGGAAGGTGCAAAAACCTGGTAGCTCACCACCTACTAATTGGAAAAGAGAGAGACCTCCATCTCTCTCGCCCCCTTCTATAAGAAATATCAAAATTACGACGTCAAATAAATATGATGCTTTGTCTGTTGATGTTTCCCATTCCATATGACAATTGAAAATAGAACTGACAAAAATATAGGTTTTGGTGATAACGTTGTATGAGTTATCTCAGCATTTATTACAAATATGATTACACAAGATTACTACCGGAAGCCATCTGCTTCCGTGCAGAAACCAAGAGGTCAACTGTTTCTCACGGGATGCTTGTATTGTGTTGACGTTACATACAAAATGTTTACCTACGGAATGATTTAGCTTGGTCTTACGCATCTTGTTGTGACTTGACGTTCACACTCCATCTCCCTATGATCCATTTGGTCATAGGTTTATAAATGTATATGTATATTACATTAGCTCGGACAGCTACCTTAAAATAATTGAATAATAAAACGTACGTTAAAAATATGTTTTCTAGGAGTGTGACTGGATATATATATATTTTTTTTTTTAACTTTAAGCCACAAACAAGTGATTAAGGATGAACGTTCAAATAGGTATATTAAAAAAATACATACCTAACGGACATAGTCAAAAATAAAGAAAAATGCATGGAAAATACATATCTATATATGGTATATTGCTAGCAAAGGATTATGTGGTACCCCCCCCAAAAAAAAACTGATGTACATATGATTCGGTAACGTGTTAAAGAATAGTTGTTACCTTGGTAAAGATATAATTACTGTGCACAAAAAAAATTCCTGGTACGTACACGCACCACGGTTTCATATATATATATTTTTGGGCTTAGGCCATGTCGTGCTGATGGAAGTTCCTTCATAAGTAGCTTCCTCGGTTATATGTGACTACAGTGATATATCCCAGAGAATTTACCGAAGGTATCCAGAATTCTAACTCCTGGAGCAAGTATCCCTTAAAAATTCACAAAGGGATATCGCGTAAGGACATATCTTGACACATCTCACAGCTATTTACACCCCAAATAGCGATTTTCACTTCGAGAGGGAAAAGTGGCAAGAAAATAGGAGAGTCGTTAAAAAGGTAAACACTCGATTCTCCTAATGTACTGTAATAGTTCGCCCAATGGCCACTGCGAGGCGCCACCTAAGCCATTCTTTCATTTGTAGCTTCGGTGACCGGTGTTTTTCCCGAGTTATCTCGCTATTTTGAAAGCTTTTTCATCGTTGTGATGGATTCTCCCGCTTCATCAGCATCTGGAAAATTAAGTAATATCTTTGAATTGTGTAAATGTAAGCTCTTGCCAGTTTTGCTTGTCGATTGAGATCGTGATCAACGTAACAAGAGCTGTTGCCAGCCGGATGGCGTCATGGACGCGATCGTTTTTTTGTTCATTTAGTTAGCAAGAACGATATTCCCAGCATTAATTGCTTTAATAACTTTAGCTATTTAGTTTTCTTAGCTAGGGATTTTTATGTTATGTCATTGTTGTCGTGGTTTTGGCTATTATGATCGAGCCTCACGAGTGCCAGGCTTCCTAGCCTAGGCACCTTTACACTTCATGCATGATATAACCTTCCTGGTAAAGTTTTATTGAAGCTCAGGCAATATTTTATACAATTAAGATATTACTGTGTAATTTTTCCCCTTCCATATTAGTGTACTAGAGTTTCGATGAATGTCTCTCTATGCTCTTTGGCTTAATAGCCTAAGGGCTTTAGTATACTTGATATATGTCCCTGATTGCTCTTGTATTGTCTTTTAAGGGGAGATTGATATCTCCTATACCTTTTAAGTCAATACTATCTCTACAAGATTTAAGAGTAATTCCTTTTCCCTCTGATTAGCCTAGGCTATCCTTAGTTAATTTTGCTTTGACCTGTGTTTGGGCAAAATTTACTGGGGCGTTTCGTTTCTCTCTCCTTTCCTTGAACTGGCATAGCTGATTCTTTGCCAATCCTTGGGTTTGGAGTGGAGGACGGGACATCAGAGTAAGTCTGTGTTAGGCATCTAGCTTCTGGGAAATGACTTCCTAGTTAGCCTAGTTGCTGTTCAGGAGGCTAGTCCTCCTTAGGCCACTTTAAGGTTATTGTTTTACAGTTTCCTTTTCCTGGCCTAGCAGACAGTCCTGTTCTAAGGTTTTCTAACTGGAAGATAGGTTTCTGCCCTAGTGGAAATCCTTAGTACGTGATTCTGTTCTCTAAGAGTGTGTCCTATGGGCGTTCTCTTTTCCTAACCCTTTTTAGGGAATTGATTTCCCCTACTTGAGGTTACTTTTGAGATCAGAATCACTCAGGTTAGGTAATTCTTTAGGGTATTACCTTACTTATGGACTTTTACCCCCTACCCCCGCTATCTCTTTTGTGTTGGATGAACCTTCACCCTTGGCCGTGGTCCTACATAGTCCCTATGGGGGTCTGTAGAACTGGCCTGAGTTTCCCTGTCGACTGCCGGCAGGTAACCTCATATCTTTGAGTGTGCCCTCGAGTCCTCCCTTGGAGTGCCTTCCATATTCCTTATGATGGGATATGGTTGAGTGGAAGCCCGAATTCAATTCCCTCTTCCACTGGCTCACTCTTTCGGGATGCTGGCCGGCATAGCTGATCCTTTGCCGTCCTTTATCCTTACCTTTTTCTCTGACTTTCTTTATGGGCTAGCTGCCGGCAGTTATTTCTGCCGGCGTCTATATGGATGGTTAGGCCGGCAGTTCGCTGCCTCCTCTTGCCTTGGTCATCGCTGATCGATGTGCCGACGGCAGGTATCCTATGACCGGCTGCCGGCAACTGTGCTGTTGGCAGCAGCCGGCCTGTGCCTTCCATCCACTATATTATAAGATAGTAACTGAGCCCAGTCAGGCCGGCGTGTGCCGGCAGGCCCGGCTGGTGCCGGCCTGCCCGGCGGGTGCCGGCCAGCCCGGCGAGTGCCGACCGGGCCGGCAGTGCCGGTGGTCCGACGGTGTCGCTGGGGCCAGCAGTGTCTGCGGGACCGGCAATACTGGCGGCAGCTACTGCTGTGCCCTGGAAAACCAATTTTTTCCAACTTACATGTGGTTCTTGGGCAGCCATTTGTGAGACCATCATTTAGGAGAAATGATTCTCTCTTTTATTAATGTTTAAATTCCATTAGATTTATCCACCATATTGTGCATAATGAAAGATGTGTCATGAGGACACTTAATATATCTTGGATAATGTCTTCCAGTAATTAATTCCTAGGAATTGCTTAGTTCAATATGGGAGGAGATCATAGCAAATGGCTGGACAGGAGGCACATGTAGGTGTTTTTCCTACCTATAGCTTACCCTATCCAAGCTAAATATAATGCTTAATTTAAGTCGAAATCTGAAGATTTCACAGAAAACTCATTTGTTTTTCTTTCTTTACAGGAGGAGCATCCCGAGTGCGGGAACAACTTTTGTAGAGTCCGTAGCAAGAGCTTCTACGGACATGGAGTGTGCAGGGCTCAACGCTCGCTGCTCTATCACCCAAGGGGTTCTCAAGTATTGGGACCCGTAGGTATGTGCCATTTGTGAAAATTTGGTAAAGGAGGCTTTTGATGACCAAAAGACTCTAGAGTCTAGGGATGCAGCTAGGGACACGCTGCGTAAATGGGTCAGGGGCTTTCAAAAGAATGCTTCGGGCCCATACCTTCCTAATGCTAGGATGAGGGATTGTCTCTTCCCCAGAGCTCATGATGATGCTATCATTCCCCAGACAAAACCTGAGATCCCCTTGGTTCAACTTCAGGTCCAGCAGACCCAGGAACCTGACGTTGCGGATACATTGGAGGGTATCCATTTGAACGACAACATATCTGTCGTCTCCCAGGAGACAGAGAAAAATCTCCTTGTGGAAGAGTTGGATTAGGAGGCAGTTGCCCCCCCTGAAGAGAATGTTGAGAATGCCGAAGTAGCTTCGGTTTCTTCAGCTGTAGCGGCCGATCCGGCACCATCTAATTCTTCTCAACCACCTCAGCTCGATTCGATCACGAGCACTCTTCATTCCTTGATCTCCATGGAGCAGGACCTACAGAAGAGGTCGTCCGAGAAGGAAGCCACTTTTCGGACGGAGATTGAGAAGTTGGTGTCTTCACGTTTGGCCCCGAAGAAGCTGAACGTGAGGGACCTTCCCGTTTTCTCTGACGTTAACCCTTGGAGGTACGCAGAGCATATGCCTATGTTAGCAGGCAAAATTTTCCTCTCGGAGAAACTGGGCACGGTATCAGTGGAGGAAATCGAGTTCTGGCCCAGCAGAGGGGCCTATCCGGACTGTTACGTCCGCCTTAGGAATGAACCGGCGTCTAAAGAAGAGACGGAGCCCAAGGAGACAATTGTCCTTGAGCTTGCTAAGGCACAAGCCTTATTTTCCAAAACTTTGAAAGAGAGGGCTTTCACCAGTTCGAAGGTGCCGGCTCTTAGCAAAAAACATCCATCGTTTGTTGCTGACCCCCAACGCGCTTTTCCCTTTATGGACAAAGGGTTTAAAGCAGCTCTGAAGGCCATGGAGGCAGGTAAACCTTGCCCCACATTAGAAGAAAGCAAGCCTTTCTCCCTTGCTTTCCCATCAGACGACAAGGACTGGAAGGATGTTCACGTCACCTTCACAGTCGGGAAGCTGGAGGCCGATATCGCTGGACGTCAGTTCAACGAAGACCTCCCAAAGCTGACTGATTTTCTCTTAAAGAGAGAACACGAGACTAAGGAACGCCTGGCTGCTTCCATGTCTCTCCAAACAGGGCTAGAGACGATAGCTAGTATCTCTGAGACCCCGGATATGTGCATGGTCTTCGCCAAGGCTCACTTGGCTATGGTAACGAGGGACCTGTACAACTTCTTCAAGGCCAGAAGGGCCTGTAGGGAGTTCGTGTTTGCTTCCGCTTCCGTTAAACACGAACCTAGGAAGCTGATAGCTTCTAACATTTGGGGAAAAGACCTCTTCCCGAGTGAAGTAGTCAAGGAGGTTGTAGACAAAGCCGCTTCGGAGAATAGAAATCTCCTTTCCAAATGGGGCTTGTCTTCAAAACGAAAATCTTCAGCTGACGAGGGTCCCCAGCCGAAGAACAAGTCTAATCGACCTCGCTTGCCCTCTCGACCAAAGAAGCAACAGCTTCCCATGGCCACAGTGCCCCAGACGGTAGCACAACCCACCACCACCTTTCAACTGGTGCCCCAAACTCTGGCTTCTCAGTCGCCAGTGTTCACCCCAGTTTACGAAAGGCAGGCTACTACTTTTAAGCCAAAGTCTCGAGGTTCCTTACGGGGTTCCTCGAGGCGCCCCTTCAGAGGCAGGGGCAACAGAGGTGGTCGTGGCTTAGGAGGTAAATCCTCCAGTCAGCACTCTAAGTGAGATGCTGCCGGTAGGAGGGAGACTTCTCCATTTTCAGGATCGGTGGACCTTCGATCCTTGGGCCCACAGCCTGATCAAGAAAGGACTGGGCTGGGGTTGGATCTCAACCCCACCAAGCTTTCCTCAATTCTTCCAACCATCAACCCCAGTTCTGGAAGAATATGTTCAAGAACTATTAGACAAGAGAGTCATAAGGAAAGCAAAGTCCATCAAATTCCAAGGAAGGCTATTCTGTGTTCCAAAGAAGGATTCGGAAAAGCTCAGAGTCATTCTGGACTTATCACCACTCAACAAGGTCATTGTGAACTACAAGTTCAGAATGCTGACGCTTCAGCACATAAGGACCCTTCTGCTCAAACGGGCATACACAGTCTCCATAGACATGACGGATGCTTACTGGCATGTGCCAATCAACCGTCAGGTTTCCCCCTACCTAGGGTTCAAGCTCCAGAAAAGAAAATACGTTTTCAGAGCCATGCCCTTCGGTCTGAACATTGCTCCAAGAATATTCACAAAGCTTGCGAACGCATTCATTCGACAACTACGCCTCATGGGTGTCCAGGTGATGGCCTACCTGGACGATTGGCTGGTGTGGGCAGCATCCAAAGAAGAATGCATGCAAGCCTCCAGAAAAGTGATTCAATTCCTAGAAAACCTAGGGTTCAAGATCAACCTGATAAAGTCTCGGCTTTCTCCGGCTCAAAAGTTCCAGTGGCTGGGAGTTCACTGGGACCTACAGTCACATTGCCTCTCTTTGCCCACAACAAAGAGGAAGGAGATAGCAAGGTCTGTCAAAAGTCTTCTTCAATCTCGAAGAATATCAAGAAGACAACAGGAGATTGTTGGGGTCTCTCCAGTTTGCCTCTTTGACGGACCCACTTTTGAGAGTGCAGTTAAAAGATGTATCAGTGCAGTTAAAAGATGCATCAGGAGTCTGGAGAAAATACGCTTACAACGATCGAAGAGATCTACGAAGACCATTCCCAAATCGTCTGCGATCCATTCTCAAGCCATGGTCGGAAGTAATGAACCTAAGAAGAAAGGTACCCTTGCAACCACCTCCACCAGCAGTCACCGTTCACACGGATGCCTCGAAGGAAGGTTGGGGAGGTCACACTCATCGTCGGAAGGTGCAAGGAACCTGGTCTCCACTCTTCAAGTCCTTCCACATAAACTTCTTGGAAGCCATGGCAGTTTTTCTATCTCTGAAGAAACTGGGACTTCGCTGCTCAATCCACATCCGCCTGGTTTTAGACAGCGAAGTGATAATGAGATGCATAAATCGACAGGGCTCAAGATCGCCTCAATTAAATCAAGTGATGTTGGCCATCTTTCATCTATCCAAGAGGATGAAGTGGCACTTGACAGCAGTCCACCTCCAAGGATTCCACAATGTGACAGCGGATGCTCTATCCAGGATCAATCCGATGAATGTTCCCTAGACGCAGGATCATTCTCCTTCATATTGAACAAAGTCCCAGGACTGCAAGTAGATCTTTTCGCATCGAGCGACAACAAGAAACTATCCCGGTATGTTGCCCCGTACGAGGATCCTCTAGCGGAAGCAACGGACGCGATGTCCGTAGATTGGAACAGATGGTCCAGGATTTACCTGTTCCCACCAACCAACCTGTTGTTGAAAGCCCTCGACAAATTGAGATCCTTTCGGGGGAGGGCAGCAATAGTGGCCCACAAGTGGCCAGGCAGTGTCTGGTTCCCTCTGATAACAGAACTACGCCTGAAGCTGATCCCGTTGCCGGAACCAGTTCTAACTCAGAAAGTGCAGAAATCGACTGTCTACGCTTCATCAGAGAAAACCCAGAACCTTCATCTCATGATTTTCTCACCCTAGCGGTTAAGAAAAGGTTCGGGATTTCTGCAGACAGTATTAACTTCTTAGAAGAATATAAGTCAAAGTCTACAAGAAGACAATACGAGTCTTCCTGGAAGAAATGGGTAGCCTTTGTTAAGGCGAAGAAACCGCAAGAGATTTCTACGGACTTCTGTTTGTCCTTCTTCATCCATCTTCACGGACAAGGATTAGCAGCTAATACAATTACTACTTGTAAATCTGCATTGGCTAGGCCGATTCTATACGCCTTCCAGGTGGACTTTTCTAGTGAAATCTTCAACAAGATTCCAAAAGCCTGCGCCAAACTTCGACCTGCAGCTCCTCCAAAGCCCATTTCATGGTCTTTGGATAAGGTTCTTCATCTGGCTTCAACTTTGAACAAGGAAGATTGCTCGCTGAAAGACTTGACTCAGAAGGTGATATTTCTTTTTACACTAGCCTCAGGAGCCAGAGTTAGTGAAATAGTGGCCCTCTCTAGGGATGATGGCCACATTCAGTTTACAACGAACGGAGATTTAAATCTCTTTCCAGATCCGTCGTTTCTCGCCAAGAACGAGCTGCCCACTAAGAGATGGGGTCCCTGGAGAATCTGCCCTCTGAAGGAAGAAGCATCTCTCTGCCCAGTGGAATGCCTAAAGGTCTATCTTTGTAGAACTTCAGACTTTAAGGGAGGTCAGCTTTTCAGGGGAGAGACTTCTGGTTCGACGTTATCTTTGAAACAGATAAGGGCGAAAATCACCTACTTTATTCGCAGAGCGGATCCTGACAGTACACCCGCAGGTCACGATCCGAGAAAAGTTGCCTCGTTTCTAAACTTCTTTCAGACTATGTCGTTTGAAAACCTGCGTGCCTATACTGGATGGAAGTCTTCCAGGGTATTCTTTAAGCACTATGCGAAGCAATTACAGGAAATCAAGTTTCATGTGGTAGCTGCAGGTAGTGTAATAAAACCTGCTGCTTGATTACTGCGAAGGACAGTGCACTAATAGGGACTTTTAGTGAAGAGTGTACATGATAGACTCAGGTATATCATGATAAGTATTGTGTTGTTAGAGACACTATGAACTGTTTTATCTAACTAGGTGACCTCAAGCATGATAATTTGACACAAGTTCCAGTATTTTATATGCTAGTGTTCCTGGTAATAATATTATGCAGTGAAATACTTTATTTCTTTGAGTGGCTTTTGTTTCTCTTTCAGATGAAACTTATTTATTTTGTTATTACTGTTATGCTTTTTTATGCAATATGTTTAGCATAAATATATTAATTCCAATCATGATTTCTGTGTTTCTTGTAAATAAACATTATAAGGAATCTTTGCGTCTCTTTCGCCTCAAGATTTTATAGATCATGTATATCAAAGCATCTTTGATCCTCTTAAGACTTTGTAAGACTAATGTCTTCTCTTTTGCAAACAGGTAAGTTTGGTTGTACCATGTCTATTTTACTGTTTTATGATCCCTACGTGAACATAAACTTATCTGTCTAGATCCGGACCTGGGAGGTACGGTATTCTATTCATTGCCTATTAGTACAAACTATGCTTTACGTATATAAGGACACAATATACTTCTGCTTGCTAATTGTTCTTTGAACTCACAATTTTCGGGTTTTTTCCTAGAGTCTATATAGACTTTTCCCTGTAGGGGGCAGGAAGAGCTAGCATTTGGTATGCTCAGTTGATTGATGTATTACGGTAACATCAAGTGTCTTTGGTCTTGACGACCAGATAGGAAATAGTTAATTCGAGATAACGGCACTATTATAAATCCCCAGATACATTAATGCTCTGGTAAACTTCCATCAGCACGACATGGCCTAAGCCCAAAAAACGGATTTTGAGCGAAGTGAAAAATCTATTTTTGGGTGAAAGAGCCATGTCGTCCTGATGGACCCACCCTCCTTTAGTAAAAGGATATGAATCCCTCCCTTTGGTACTGTATCTGCAACACCTACGAAGCTAAAAAGAATGGCTTAGGTGGCGTCTCGCGGTGGCGATTGGGCGAACTATTACGGTACATATGGAGAATCGAGTGTATACCTTTTTAACGACTCTCCTATTTTCTTGCCACTTTTCCCTCTCGAAGTGAAAATCGCTATTTGGGGTGTAAATAGCTGCGGGATGTGTCAAGATACGTCCTTACGTGATATCCCTTTGTGAATTTTTAAGGGATACTCGCTCCAGGAGTTAAAATTCTGGATACCTTCGGTAAATTCCCTGGGATATATCACTGTAGTCACATATAACCTAGGAAGCTACTTATGAAGGAACTTCCATCAGGACGACATGGCTCTTTCACCCAAAAATAGATTTTTCCACTTCGCTCAAAATCTGTCATATATATATATTTATATATAGGGCTTACATATTTTATTAGATGCCCAAAAGATACTTTTATTTTAACATATAGGGCTTATATATTTTATTAGGTGCCCAAAAATCGTTTTTTTTAAATGTTTTTAAAATGTAAATGTCCTAGAGTCTCTTCAACTACATATTACTAGCGTACTAACCGCTTTTCATGCACTTCACTATTCCAGACAATTTTACTCCTTCGAGTGAGTGAAATGGCCAATTTCAAACGGCTCTAAATTGAAAAGTTTTCAAAAAATAGGGAGTGTTGTCTGGACATGGCAAAACGTTCCTCTTGAGCTCCACCTGTCCTTGCCTCAACCTACGCCAAACAAAGATGTTAACGGCGATAAATATCATCACCGTAACGCTGATTGATGCTAGCAATACGTAGAAATGAAGATCTGCATAAGTCAGTGACGGGTGGTCCATCTCGGTTAATTTCATCAACCGATTAGCCACTCGTGCGTTGTATGGGAGAGGTAAGGATGGGATTGTAGTGGTCCATGTGAAATTCGCGAAGTAGGCCCGTTCCCTGATGATAGTGTTAATTCCTAGGACCGTGTAACTCGTGGACGTAGCGATGCAACCATCTGCTGCAACGAAGATCTGGGAATAGGACGTGGATCCGTCCGGGCATGATACATTGAAGCCGGCCTTGTCGTATCGTATCCACGAGCCGTTGTTCAATCTGCAATTGAACTTATTATCGTCCAAAGGATAAAGTATTTTCAGACAATTTTCATATGGGAGAGAGCACCATTTAGGATTACTGTATACCTAACTCGCATGAATCCATTGATTTTTTATGGAATTCAAAGGAGTCAGCTGTACATACTTTATTATTCATTGCCTCTGAACAGTGAGTTAATTTATCTAAGTCTTTAATGACCGTATATGTTTCCTTATCAAGGGAAATCAATACGTGTCCTGTCAAACTGGATATTACTGGACTTGAGTTATTCGTCATGAAAGTCGGGAATGGTGATATCTTGTATGATTACCAGGCATCGGAAGAATCAAAGGCAACTGTAATCATGATCCTGTAACTTTCAACGCTTACTGTAATTAGGCTATAATAAAATTCTAACCTATGGGCATCTAACAAAGGAACATACCCTTTTTCTCCCGTCCGTTCTCCAAAATTAACGTTAAGTCTTTTATTGGCAACAGATGTGGTGATAGAACACCTTTAGTTGCTGATGTAATAGCTTCCACATAATCTTTTGATTTCTCAATGATATGTGCAATTTTAGTATGGATATGATCTATTTTTGAATTATAATACGTTAATGTTGCCAGCAAGTTTTGTACTTCCATAATCTGACTGATTTTGCTAGAATGTTCGTTCACCAAACTCATAATTTGATTAATTGATGTTAACTGATTCCTTAGTTCTGATAAAACTACAGGTAATTCGTTTTTATGTTCTAAAAACTCAATTTTCTTATTTTGATTACTGATTTTAAGACGATTTGAAATCCCTAAGCCTAAACTTGCAACAGATCCAAAGATGTTTAGTGCAGTGAAAATAAACGGGCTACGTCTTTCAAGGTTAGCGTGTCTTACTGTCCACATCAGAAGGTCACGAGCCAAAGATTCTGCCTCGTAAGTCTTATTTTGCAAGTCTTGGGATAGCATTTCTGCTACTCTTAGTGTCGGTGCAAGCGAACTCTCTGTATTAAAAGGAAAATGTCGTTTATGCATCTCATTTAATGAAGCAGCAAACCTTGAAATGTCGCTCTTTAAGCTAGTGACGTCATTCTCTGGGAGAAAAATAGCTTGCATGTTTACTTCTATATCTATATTGCTTGCAGTAATAAAAATGTCTTCTGTTCTCTCTACTATAGTGCCATATCTAAAATCTATACTTTTAGTTTTAGAGCTCTTCCCACACGAGAAAAATGTCTGAGCGAACAATATCGCTCCTAACAATAAAAACTTTATTTTGGAAACCTGCAATGAGAAAAATATATGTAATTACTCCTGTATTAAAAAGAAAAAAAAATGTTAACATACAAATATCATACAAGTTTCATAGATAAAAAAAAAATTCCCTCACTTCCTTCTCTCTTATTTTAATTTCTTATGTGAGCCAATGGTACAATTCTCTCATCAGGGGGTTGGGATACATTTTGAACTCTAAATCTATTGGCTGTTAATGTTTCCAAAATGTTAAATGGGCCTTCAAACTTAGGTGTTAGTTTGTAATTGAGTCCTTTACGTAAATTTACCTGTATGTATACATTATTACCCACGGTATATGTTTTAGTTGGCTTCGCTATTTTATCATGATTCCTTTTCATTATGATTTGTGATTCTTCTAAATTCTTTTGAAGGATATCATAATGACTTATGCTTGCATTTATAGCTTCCTTTAAAGGATTTGATAAATTAGTGTTAGGCGTTGATACATGGAAAGGCGTTCTAACTGGGGTACCTTACAATGCCTCGTGCGGCGACATTTTAATTGATACATGATATGAGTGATTCAGAGTACTTAGTACCGCAGGTATTGCAATATCCCAGTTGGGGTCGGATCCCCCTAGTGTTAATCTTAATACGGTTAAAACCTTCCTATTCGCTCTTTCCACTAGCCCATTCTACTCTGGGTGATAGATCATCATTCATTCATTCATTCATGGTATTGATTTTCTTTATGCTAAGGAATTCACATAATGAGTTAAGGAAATGATTATTAAATTTTCCACCCGAGTCTGAGATTATCATGTGTGGAATTCCATGTTTACAAATGTAACACTCGTAAAACTTCCTAGCACATTCAATCATTTAGTTTTAAGCGCTATCATTTCTGTATATCGAGTCAAAGCATCTACAATTACTAAGAGGTGCTTATTTCCTCTGTCTGACTCGTAAAATCCTGTTAATAAATCTAAATGTATTCTTTCAAAGGGTTGATTGGGCACGGGATAAGCCCCTAGGCTGACAGGTGTTTTCGTGTGCCCTTTGTTTTCCTGACAAGTGCGACAATTAGCTATGTGTTTTTTTATATCTGTAAGCATCGTATTCCAAGAAAACAATGGTTTGGCCTTCTGTGACATTATGGAGAACCCTGGGTGTCCATGCAATGGATTTGCATGCAACCAATTTAGGACATTGGATATAAGTGAGATTGGTACCTCTACCAGGTCGCTAGTCACATGTGGTGTATTGCTGGTTTTCCTTGTCATGGATCTACACAGAATATTGTCCTTAATTATATAATTCTGCTGCGTATACTTTATATATTCCTTTTCCTTAGGATTTCCTTTCAAAGCATTTATGATTTTTTCTAATTTCTGATCTTTTCTTTGCTCAGTCTGTAATAATTCAGCACTCCAGCCCAGATCTTCCTGTTCTGATACAGTTTTAACAATACAGTGAACCCTCGTTTATCGCGGTAGATAGGTTCCAGACGCGGGCGCGATAGGTGAAAATCCGCGAAGTAGTGACAGCATATTTACCTATTTATTTAACATGTATATTCGGACTTTTAAAACCTTCCCTTGTACGTAGTACTGTTAACAAACCACCCTTTAATGTACAGAACACTTAATGCATGTACTACAGCACCCTAAACTAAAACAGGCACAAATATTAAAGGCGATTTTATATCATGTGTTTCCTAAACACCTAAAAAGCACGATAAAAAATGGCAACCAATGTTTTGTTTACGTTCATCTCTGATCATAATGAAGAAACAAACTCATTTAGTGTACACATATATGTACGTATAGGTTAGTTTTTGCATCGATTATATTGATTATACAGTACTGTATGTTGATTTTTTTATTACCAATGTTTTAGTTTACGTATTTTTCTTAGGACTTCCAAATGAAATCTTTTTCTTTATGACGCCGCCTGAAACGACGGCGTGTACGCTCAGTAAACAACCACGCTCAGAACAAACAAGGCATTTAATGCGCATGATGATAGTGATAAATAATGATACAGTACATACAGTATTTACAGTAAAAGCATTTACAAAATATGTTACCTTACAAATATAAATTATACAGTACTTGTACGTAGCAAAGCAGGAAAACAATTTGAGAGAGAGAGAGAGAGAGAGAGAGAGAGAGAGAGAGAGAGAGAGAGAGAGAGAGAGAGATTGTTTTACGTACGTAAATGTAAATTTTAAACAAAAAAAATATGATAGGTTACAACATGTAGACTTTTAAAACCTTCCCTTTAACTTAATGCATACAGTACGTACATTACTAAACTATAAAACAGGTTAAAGTAAAAAATAAAGATTGTTACTGTACTCACCACGAAAGAAGTTCAAGAAAAACTTGAATGACGATGGCGATGAATTTGCTGCACAGTAGAAATGATGATGATGAAGCTGATGATGTGTTCTACTGTGCAGTCAATGATAGTATTTTACGTCTCTTCAGACGGAGGTGTCTTTTCCTGGGACACCTCTTCAACTTCTTCAATTTCTTCCGAAGGCGTACTAGCAGGAGGAACTGGCTCTTTTTTGCGAGGCTGGAAAAACATTGTGATCGGAAGTTGTTGCCGCTGCTTCTTTTTTCGATCCAAGAGCATCCTGTAGGGAGTCGTGATGTCATCGACCTTATTTGAGAATTGCATCGAGCGAACCATATCCTCGTCCCACTCTTGTAACATTTCTTTCGCCTCCTTCATATGGTTGCAGAACTTGGCAAGCCGTTCTAATGTTAAGCCCGTTTCTTCGACATTTTCTTGGGTCTCTTCCTGGGTACCCTCACTCTCTTCCTCACTTGCCGATTTCGTCAGGTCTTCGAGGTCTGCGTCAGTTAGAGGCTGGGAATGGCAGTCCAACAACTCGTCGACGTCTTCAGTCGTCATGTCGCCAAACCCGTCACCCCCAATTATGGCAGCCAACTGCACAGATTTCCGTATTGCAGAGTGTTGGATTTCCGACGGAGTAAATCCCTTGTCGTCGTAAACAATATCGGGCCACAGCTTCTTCCAGCTCGCATTTACGGTTGCAGGTTTCATCTCTTGAAGTGCCTTTTGAATATTCTGCAGGCACGTGGCTATGGTGTACTGCCGCCAGTACGCCTTCAAGTTGAAGTCTTCATCCTCGTCATCTTGGGCAGCATCCACACACGCAACGAGGTCCGCTAAGGTATTCTTCGTGTAGAGGGCCTTGAACGCCCTGATAACCCCCTGGTCCATCGGTTGAATTAATGACGTGGTGTTGGGTGGCAGGAACTCAACCTGAACGCCCTCACGCGACAGGTCAGTTGCGTGTCCACCAGCGTTATCCATAAGGAGAAGGATCTTGAATGGCAAGCCCTTCTCTAAGAGATATTCATGGACTTGCGGGATGAAACACTGGTGGAACCAGTTGGAGGTCAGCATCTTCGTAATCCATGCTTTTTGATTATGCATCCAGTACACGGGAAGGAGATTCTTATTTTTATTTTTCAAAGCGCGAGGATTTTTCGACTTATAAATAAGCCCCGGCTTTAACAAAAATCCAGCAGCATTGCCACACATCACGAGGGTAACGCGATCCTTGAATGCCTTAAAGCCAGAGGCTTTGGCGTCCTCTTTGAACAGGAAAGTTCGCGACGGCATTCTCTTCCAAAACAAGCCGGTTTCATCCATATTAAAGACTTGTTCCGGCTTGTATCCACCTTCAGCGATAATGTTCTTGAAAGTCTGGTTCACGTAAGTTTCAGCAGCGGCAGTGTCAGCGGAAGCAGACTCCCCATGCAGGGAAACCCTTCTCAGGGCGAAGCGTTTCTGAAACTTCGCGAACCATCCTTTGCTTGCGGAAAAACGTTTCTGAGGCTGGGAATCAGTGGATGTCCCTGGTTGAGGATCATCTGCATCATCATCATCTTCAGCATGGTTGCCGTCGTCGTCTTTAGGTTCCTTTGCAGCAAAATTCTCATATAAGCTCAAAGCCTTTGTTTGGATGGTGTTCGTATCCAACGCTATGTTCTTCTTCCGGCAGTCGGCAATCCACACAGCTAAAGCACCTTCCATGCGTACGATCGTTTTATTACGCGTTGTAACGACTCGCTTCGCTGATCTGCTAAAGGTGATTGCAGCAGTCTTTCTAATGTTCGCCTCGTCCTTCTTGATGTAGCGAACGGTGGATTCGTTGATGCCAAAATGGCGGCCGGCGGCCGCGTAACTTCTACCATCTTTTAACATGTCGAGAAGCGTAACCTTCTCAGCTATCGTCATCATCCTTCGGTGGCGTTTAGGCTCACTACCAGCCTTACTAGAAGCAGAACGCTTGGGAGGCATTGTAACAGAAAGTTCAACAAAAAGTTCAACTTAAAACAGTCGCACACAGCACAGATTAAACTTCACAAAGTTAAGAACGTCTACTCAGCAATACGCGGAAAGAGAAAGTGAACGATGCAGCCCCGCGAGAACTTTGATGCTGCGGGTAGAAGATGCGGGCAAAACACCAATCACAGGCTAGATAACAAAACTTGAGTTTTGATTCGTCATCTATCAGCGCTTGAACCAATCACAACCCGTCTTACAGTACTATGGCGCGTTGGTTACTCATAGAAGATGCCCCCGCGCATACTGAACGTACGTAGATTAAGTACAATACCGTAATAATAATAAATAATGATAATAATACTGTACAGTAATAATAATAATAATAATGATTAATAATAATAACAATAATAATTTTATTAACAACAACAACAATAATAATAATAATAACAATAATAATAAAAATTTACGTACGCTATTTTACGCCTCTCTCTCTCTCTCTCTCTCTCTCTCTCTCTCTCTCTCTCTCTCTCTCTCTCTCTCTCTCTCTCTCTCGTACGCTTACAGTATTCGAAATGTGATTTTTGCAACAAAGAATATTATTGGATGCAGTACTGTACTACGTACGTATACATACAAAAGATTCATGGAAAAGAAGCACATCCATTACAGTACACACCATTCTAATATGGTATGACTGCATCTGATTTGCGTTTCATGTTCGATTTAATTTTACTACGTACTGAATTATCGTATGATCACATTCTCTTTTCGTGTTTTATTTCTTTCTGTGCTGAATTATATATCATATGTAATGCAATGAACAATCAGTAAGAGCAGATATTACTAATTACAGTATTAATGGAATTACAGGTAACAAAATATCGTATTTGGTTGTCTTCAGATTTCGCGGTATTTTCGAATTTTCCGGAAAATCCGCGATATGTATATATATATGGGTTATGGGAAAACCCCGCGAAGTGGTGAATCCGCGATTGTCGAACCGCGAAGTAGCGAGGGTTCACTGTAGGCATGGATGTTGATATATCTATTAATTCAGCTAATGACTCCATACAAGATGACACGGGGTTGCGTGATAATGCATCAGCAATGATATTTGTTTTCCCTAGTAAATACCCGATCATCGCGCCAAAGTCTTGGATGATCAAATGCCACCGAGTTCGTTTGGGGCTGTGACTAAAGCCTTTAAAGAAGTCTGTTAGGGGTTTATGATCAGTAAGAACCTTAACGGGATAACCGTATATTATGAACTTAAAATGCACTAGTGAATTAACAATAGCTAGCCCTTCCTTGTCTATTACTGCATACTTTCGGAAGTTCTCAGTTTACGTGAATAAAAAGCTATCTGGAAAAACTGTTTGTCATATTGCTGAAGCAATACCCCACCTACTCCTAGGTCTGAGGCGTTTGTTGCAATGAAGAATTCCTTACCGAAGTCAGGAAATTTTAAGATAGGAGAACTATACAGTTCATCTTTCAAGGTATTAAACGTTTGCCTGTTGATGCTGCTCAGACCATATGAAATCTACGCCCTTCTTCGTAAGATCAGTTAGGGGAGCGGCTATTATTGAATAATTGCGTATAAAACGCCTGTAATATCCACTACACCCCAGAAATTGCTGTATTCCCTTGACATTAGTAGGTATCGGAAAGTTACGGATAGCTGACACCTTATCGTGGACTACTTTAAGACCTTGGCTAGACACCGTAAAACCTAAATAGACCAATTCCGTCTTGAAGATTTCACACTTGCTAATCTTTACCCTTAAGTTATGTTGTCTTAGTCTCTGTAGTACTAATTCCAGTTTACCTAGATGTTCTTCTAAGGTATTAGAAAAGATTACAAGGTCGTCCATATAGGCATAATTAGTAAGTCTCCAAACACTATGTTAATCATTCTAGTAAATGTTATGGGAGCACAACGTAAACCAAAAGGCCTACGCAAAAATTCATTATGTCCCCTGGCTGTGCTGAAGGCAGTGTATGGGATACTATTTTCTTCTAATGATATCTGGTGAAAGCCTTTAAGTAAGTCCAAACTGGTAAAATATTTATTTTGACCTAACAAAGATAAAATATCGTCAGTACATGGCACTGGGAATCGATCAGGGATCGTTTCCTCATTTAAGCGACGGAAGTCTTGGCAGATACGCCATGTTCGATCTTTTTTCGGTACAACTATTAATGGAAAATTATAAGGGCTGTTCGATTTCCTAATGACTCCTCCTTCTAGCATTTTACCTACTTCATCATTTATCTCATTCTGGAATTTCATAGGGAGTCTGTACAAGGGTACATAGTTAATTTTCTGCTTGTCTTTTAACCTTATTCTATGTTCGATAACTACAGTATTAAAATCCACATTACTGGAAAGAGAACAAATGCGCAGTACTGAAAAAACTGTCAAAACAAACTATGGTACTTAACATTAGTAAAGGTGAAGTAGCAGTGTCAGTCATGTTGAATTAACGACAATCACTTGAAAAAACACCGAGCACCAAAAAAAATACGACTATGTGGGCAAGTCCAAAACAGAAGGATGACCTGGAGGGCGCGCGTGGTAGGTGTCGGTGGGGTGGTCCAACTGTGTTCTCTAGGGCCTGTCATGGCCCTTCCCTTTGATGAAGGGATTATCTAAATGGAAGACAGCCTGTGAATAGTGGTTTTCACACGCCCCTGTTGTATACACGACACCCACAAGGTGATCGCGCGAGGGTAGTAACCTCTGCATTCCATGCTTTTATCTTTCTCTAGTATATTTGGAAGATTTATATTAGAAAAGTGTAAAGAAGGACTTCTTTCACCGGCCGTCACAGGTCTCTTCCCAGAAATAGATTTTTCCTTCGTCAAAATCCCTTTTTCCTAAGGATCCATCCTTAGTGGAGAAAACATCATGATATTCGGTTGAAAGTCCAAAATATTTCTGCTGAATTTCCTCTTCTTGAATGTCTTTATTGATTTTATTTTTAATAGATTGCAAAAGGGATTCATCCGCAACTGATTGAGCGTGATTGATTTCAGCGACGGTAAGAATACGATGTTTATAAACTTCTACATCCAAGATATGTTGATTTTTGTGAATTACTAAAGTGGTATTTCAATGATTACAGACTTCAATATTACATTGTTGTTGTGAGCTGACTGTATACATAGCTTGTGTGACGGACAATCCGTTAGTTTTCAAAGTGTCGGAAAGGATTAATATTTCAGATCCCGGTAACGCTTTCTTTACTCGCACTATTATATTCGAAGTTACGTTTGGCTCGATAGATTGCGTGCTAGATGATATTACGGGTGAACGAGAATTCTGTTGGGTCGCGTATATTATTTCTTTATTAATGAGAGAAAGTGATTGGTTCTTCAACGTACGTTACAGTTTTATTTGTCGTCTCCTTTTTATCCAAAACTGATTTTAAGGTATTAGAAGACTTATAGAATTTTCCTTTGATATACACGCCGTGTTTGGCAGGGGCTAAGATAATGTTTTGATTGCCCATAGACTGGTATCCTATAGTTACAGCTGGTTACATATCGATGTTTGGTACAACGACAAATGTATCGGCAAACGTGCGCTTACCGACCTTGTACTGAACATGAGTTACGCCTATTACATTTAATTCATTATTTCCTATACCCGAGAGCCTTACTCCGGACTTCTCTATAGGGAAGTTCGAAAATAACAAATGATGAGCCCTCAAATCCAGGATATTACGTGGACTACCAGAGTAAAAAAATAATGTAAAGGATCGGTGTTCTAAATTTAAAGCATATAGTGTTGGTCATAACTCATTTTGGCTTATTGTGTGAATTTGTTGCAAATCTACAGGAGCCTGCACTGATTTATTTGATTTGGCCGTGTGTTTCATAGGAAAATCTATTACCTCACAATGATCTGATAAAACATTAGATAGATTATTTGATACTACTGATGTTGATACGAATGACCCAACATCACTCTCTTCCCCATTGGTGTTAATTATGTGGTATTTGCTTTGCTCTTCACATTCTGAAAATTAGTCTGACTTTGCGAGTTCTGGCTAGATGGCCCAGGATCAGAGTTATTTGAAGCACTATTTGTTTGTTTTTGATTTTGAACTGCATTGACGTTTGGCTGTTTCTTCTTATTGAACTGAGGATTTTTATTTTTATTTCCATAGGGAATGAACTGTGGAATTGACTGCGTGTTTCTAGGATTTTGTTGTTGATTCCGCAAATAGCATCGACTATATGAATGAGATGAACAAAATCGCGTTCTGCAGTCTGCAATCAAGTGACCTTGACGTTTGCAATTATAACACGTCATTCCTGCGACTTGATTATTGTTTTTAACTATGTTTACATGTTGTGGCTTAGTTTAATTTTTTGCAAAAACTTGAGTAAGCAAGGGAACTAGGTCAGTACACTTAGACATGTGTTTCTTTATTATCTGTTTGTACACATCTAATTCTGTACTTTTGGGCGTTAATTTTTTATCAAAACAGCGCACTAAAGCCTCTGGCAACATAATTGTCATGCAAGTTAAATACATTAATCGTAAGAAATCTTTCACGGCAATGTTATCTCCCGTAACCCATGTGGAATTACCTGAAATATCTTGATATTCATTAAGTCTATCGGCAATGAGAGCCTCTCTTTCTATAACATTAATCTGAGTCATAGTGGCTTGATTAGTGTATTTCTTAATATTAAAACTACATCTAAGGCTTCCTCACCGCCATAGATCGCACGTAGCCTAACTTTGAAATCGTCCCATGTAACTGCCTCTTGAAAAGAAACTCCCCTAAGATATGCACTTGCATCTCCTTTAGAAAAGTCTGTAAAACTTTTAGCTTCTTGTAATTGTACAAATGGGTCTATGATATGTTTTGCATTTAAGTGAGCGTCAACTGATGAAATCGAAGACTGGACATTCTGAGGTAAGAACCCATTGACCCGACCTTGAAAAGGAAGGATAGCTGAACGTGCACTTACTAGGGTTGCTACGGGAGCGGGGACGGGGTTACTCGGTCTGGGGGTGGGGTTACTGGGATTCATAGGAGGCGTCATGTTTACTTTACTTTTTTTTTCTATCTCTACGATTCCTTGCAATTCTATCAATATCTCTACATGAATACAGACGTCCACTGCGTAAACGCAAAAGCACTATACAATAAAGATATGTTGCAGATTATAACATAATCCCCCAAAACAATAATGCTAATATAAAGATATTTCCCGAGAACTTCTAAAAGAAAACTGAATTAGCACAGAGAAAAAAAATTCTAAACGAGAATTCGAAGTTGAATACAGTTTCCTTTAATGAAGGAAAAAATGAAGATTTGCAAATAACTCACCCCAGCAGTAATGGACGATCGATTCATGACAACAAACACTTCACTGCCTAAAACTGAATGAATAAAGAAATGTACTTAGCTTTTCAGTATATATGGGCGATGGTCGATGACGTCATTTCCTCTCTCTCTCTCTGGTTTGCGAGAGTTTAGCTGCTGGATGATTGTTTCGATTTGATTTCCCGTCGTATTGTTGAATGTTTTATTTCCTGGATGTGATTCTTGAATGTTTGTTCAGTAAACGATAAAGTTGATTGCCATTCCTTCGTCTTCTTAAGATGTTGATTGAAGATCCTGGTCCTCAGTTTGTATAATATTTATAGTTGATGTTCGATGCGTTCATTTCTTCGGTGGACGTAGATACTTCGTCGTAATTGTAGATTCATTACTGTTGTAACTGCTAAGTATTACAGTTTAAATTGCTGGTTCTTAAAGTTGAATCGCTGCCACCAATTGTTGGTGTGGTACTGTTATAAACACACATTAGTGTTCTATCTCATGTCTCTTCAATGTGATATAGATTTGTTCGACTTGTAGGTTACTTCTTCTGAATAAGTCTAGTTAAGTTAACTTTAAAACAGTTTATTAGTAGCTCCATCACAGGAGTATGGATGGTTTGGTCGGATGACCATTCCGTATGACAATTGAAAATAGAACTGACTAAAATATAGGTTTTGGTGATAACATTGTATGAGTTATCTCAGCATTTATTACAAATATGATTACACAAGATTACTACCGGAAGCCATTTGCTTCCGTGCAGAGACCAAAAGGTCAACTGTTTCTCACGGGATGCTTGTATTGTGTTGACGTTACATACAAAATGTTTACCTACGCAATGATTTAGCTTGGTCTTTCTTACGCATTCTGTTGTGACTTGACGTTCACACTCCATCTCCTTATGTTCCATTTGGTCATAGGTTTATAAATGTATATGTATATTACAAATGGTCATTATGTAACTGAAGCAAATGATGTTAGCAATGCCCTGGCTAATCATTTTTCAAATGTATCCAGCAAGTGTGAAGGAGCCCCTGGTCACCAGTATAGGAGCATTGAAGAAAAGAAAATTTTAAATTTTGCAACAAGAAGGGAAGAGTCGTATAATTCTCCTTTTACTGAAAGATAATTTGATTCCGCATTTGCACATTGCAATGATACAGCCCCTGGACCCGATGGAATTTCATATGCAATGATTAAACATGTACATTTTAATACAGCTATTTATTTTAAACATTATTAATAGAATATGGCATGATAACAGTTACCCAAGTGTTTGGGAACTAGGTATTATTTTAGCCTTTTTAAAACCCGGTAAGGACAAGTTTTTAGCAGCAAACTATCGTCCTATTGCATTGACATCTTGTTTATGTAAAATCATGGAGAAGATGGTCAATACAAGGCTGATGTGGTACCTTGAAAAGAAAGGTATTTTATCACTGATTCAATGTGGAATCAGAAAAATGCACTCAACGACTGATGTGTTGATACGACTTGAGTCTTCTATTTGTGAAGCCTTTGCTTCCAAACAGCACCATGTTACAGTATTTTTTGTCCTTGAAAAGGCATATGATACCACATGGAGATATGGTATACTTAAAACCATTAATTAAATGGGATTGAGAGGAGAGGTACCACTACTTATTCTGGCATTTCTTTCACATAGAGTTTTTCAAGTGAGAGTTGGGGAAGCTCTATCAGAGAGTAAGTGCCAGAAAGAAGGAGTTCCTCAGGGTAGTGTGCTGAGTGTAACCCTCTTTGCACTAGCAATTAATGGGATATCCTCAGCCATTCCCCAGGATGTTCTCTCAACATTATTTGTGGATGATCTCTCCATATCATTTGCTGGAGCTAGAATGGCAATGGTTGAGAGAAAACTACAGCTCTCAATTGACAAAATTATCCAGTGGGCTGATATGAATGGATTCAAGTTCTCAAAAAGTAAAACTACTATTGTACATTTCTTTCGTATCCGGGGAGCACATCCAGACCCGGATATATACATAAAAGGTCAACAGATCCCATGTGTATCGGAAGCCAAATTTTTAGGTTTGATATTTGATTGTAGACTTACATGGGTTTCTCACTTAAAAGCGTTAAAAGCTAAATGTCTTGAGGCTCTGGAAATATTAAAAGTATTGTCCCATACATCATGGGGGCAGACCACAATACTTTTAAAATTATACAAGGCCTTAATTTTTCCAAAATTAGTTATGGATGTCAAATATACTCTTCAGCCACCCAAAGCTGGTTAAAAATATTAGACTCGATACATCATGCTGGTATTAGATTGTCTACAGGAGCATTTAGAACTTCACCTATCCTAAGTCTCCTTGTTGATGCTGGAGAGTTACCTCTAGACCTTTACCGAATGTCTTCTATTATTCGGTATTGGTTTAGATTGCAAAGACGCCCTAACTCTTTAGCCTTTCAGACTGCAAGCCTTGTAAGACATACATCATACTTTGAGTTGCACCCAAAATCTCCTCAACCTTATGGCTTTCGGGTGAAACGATTATTAAACAGTCTGGATATAATTAGAAGTAAGCTACTTCCATTCAAGGTATCATCAACGCCTCCATGGAAATTACCAGAGATATCTTTTTGTAAATACTATATTGGAGTTAAGAAGAATATGACTGACCTAGAAGCCAGGTCTCATTTTATGGAACATGTTGAAGAACATAGAAGATCAACTTTTATATATACGGATGGCTCCAAATCTGATGCTGGCGTTGGATTTGGAGTACATAGTAATGGATTTAATTGTAGAGGTGCACTTCCTCTAGCAGCTTTAATATTTACTGCCGAACTGTATGGCATATTAACCGCTATTGAGAAAATAGCGTTGGCGAAGGAGGGTAATTTTACAATTTTTAGTGATGCAAGGAGTGTCCTTCAAGCTTTAGAAGTTTTTAATTCTAGCAACCCTCTAGTTTTAAAGATTTTAGAATGGCTTATTATTATTGGACGGAGAGGTTTATTGGTTAGATTTTGTTGGGTTCCAGCACATGTAGGTGTGTCTGGGAATGAGAAGGCAGATTCACTGGCAAAGAATGCTGCATCCGAGTTGCTGCCAAGAAGGTATCCCATTCTGTGTAACGATTTCCTACCTGACATCAAGAAATTGCTTTGTAATGAATGGCAACAGCACTGGGATAGTCTAGATGGCAATAAAATGAGAGAATTTACAAATATCACATCACCTTGGAGGTATAACATGATGCCCAGAAAATGGGAGACTTCTCTTTGTTGTCTCCGTATTGGTCACACTCGGTTGACACATGAGTTTTTGCTGAAGGGCCAACACCAACCGTATTGTGATGACTGTTTAGTACCTCTAACAGTGAGGCATCTATTGATCGAACGCCCCAATTATAATAACTTAAGGAATAGATATTTGTTTGAGGCTCGAGGTGAGGGTGGCAGGTTCATCCTTGCCAAGATTCTTGGACATGATGTGTCCTACTATGCAAGTGGCATTTTTAGATTTATTTCTGAAGCAGGTCTTCTGAAAACTATCTAACTTTTATAATGAAATTCAACTATTATGGTTTTGATTGAATAATCTTTAATTTTTTTGTATATATAAACTAAATGATATCGGCGTCAATGACCTTAGATATCAGGATGCCTGAAAACCTTAAATCAATCAATCTCTCTCTCTCTCTCTCTCTCTCTCTCTCTCTCTCTCTCGCTTCGATTTCATAAATGTGTACTTTGCAAATTGTACAGTAGGAAAGTGAGTAAAGGAAATTATTTCTGATTATGAATAAAAGGAGCATCACAAATGATCAATGCTGCCTCTCTCTCTCTCTCTCTCTCTCTCTCTCTCCCTCTCTCTCTCTCTCTCTCTCTCTCTCTCTCTCTCTCTCGTAGCTTTGTAAATTGTACAATGGGAAAGTTAAAGGAAATAACTTCAGATAATGAATAAAAGGAGCATCACACATGATCTCTCTCTCTCTCTCTCTCTCTCTCTCTCTCTCTCTCTCGTAATTACCTTTGCAAATTAAATGAGTTTCAGTACAGTATTTTATTAGGAGTCTTATTTACCTACCTTTTGAGCTTTTCTAGAGCTTTAATTTAGATCATTCTTTTCACTTTGATGGCATCCTACCATTGTGTGCACTATGTTTATTCCATTTTCAATCTCAATTTACAGTCCAATTCAATTTTTAGGGATATAATATCATTATTGATATATATGCTATTTCATTTTTTTATTTATTCTGCTCTGTCTTTTTGTTCATAGCTCGAGAGATTGGAGAAAGCTGTCCTACTCAATGCAATATTCACTCTTAATATGATACACGGAAAGACTATCATCTTTGTAAATGATGTCAACAAGAGCTACAAGTAAGTGACCAACAGTATATTATTGTATGTAGTAAGTTCTTTAGATGGGAGTTTTCAATAAATAACTTGTGTGTGCAATAGATTTCTTTAAAACTACTTTTTCAATATTAATCTTACCCGATGATCATGTAGCTGTCAA
Source organism: Palaemon carinicauda (assembly GCF_036898095.1). Lineage (NCBI taxonomy): Eukaryota > Metazoa > Arthropoda > Malacostraca > Decapoda > Palaemonidae > Palaemon > Palaemon carinicauda. The sequence continues at coordinate 95,293,575 of NC_090731.1, read as the reverse complement.
CTCCGTTGCCCGACAGAAATCTAAGGTCGGGATACGCCAGCGATCGCTATACAGGTGGGGGTGTACACAACAGCGCCATCTGTGAGCAGGTACTCAAGTACTTCTTGTCAACAAGAACTCAATTTTTCCTCTGTCGTGCCACCGGCAAGACCTACTTGGATACGCTGTTGATTCTGGAGTTGTTTTTCACGATTTTGGTGATGTATTCACTCTAGATTTTAGCCTTCGCTATTCAGGAATCTTTATCTTTAGCTTAGCAAGCTTTTTTATTTAATTTGGATTAATTGTTAACGAACTTTGCTAGATTTTGGAATTCCCCCTTGACTATTTCTACAATTCAAGATGTCTGACCAGTCTCAAGTCCCTAAGTACAGGCAGTGTAGTGTTAGGGCTTGTACTAGGCGTCTTCCGAAGGCCTCCATAGATCCTCACACCGTTTGTTCCAATTGTAGGGGTAAATCCTGTCAATTGGAAGATCGATGTGGGGAATGCGCTGGGCTTTCGGAATTCGATTTTAACGAATTCCTTAAAAATGCACGTAGGCTAGAGAAGGATAGGATCAGGAGGAGTTCTTCTCGCTCTGTTGATTTTTCCTCTCCCCATGCCCCTCAACCTTTTCCTTCCCCTGTAGTGGTGACTCCCGACCCTGCTACTAGTGCTCAGCCCTCCATGGCGGATATGATGCGTGCCATTCAGGCTCTTGGTGACAGAGTGGAGTCATTGGCTAATGACCGTAATCAGCTTTTGGCAGATGTCAAAGAGCTGAAAGCGCAAAGTGCAGTGGGAAGTGTTGTGAGTGCAAGTGAAGTGAAAAGTGTCAGTGTCAGTGTTGCGCATGAGGGTACATCTGTTCGTGCCAGTCCTCCTCCCAGTCCGGGACCTCTTGCAAGCTCCCAAGCCCAGGGGAGAAGCAATGTCGAAGGACCAAAGGGTTCGGCAGGCCTTGATCAGCGTACGGATGTACCCTCAGTGGTTGCGGACGTATCTGTCAGAGATCGTCCCATCCACAAACAGACGAATGAGCCCTATCATTCCTCGTCTGTGGAAGAAGTTTCGAGGAAGAAACGTTGGACCAAGGTCTCACAACCTCTCAAGCGTAAGGTCCCTTCCGAGCGAGTCCAACGGCCCAGGTGTAGCCACTGGGTCAGTTCGGACTCGCCGCAGTCTTCCGAAGACTGCACACCTCCCAAGAGAGGTAGACTATGCAGTCTCAGCTTGCTGCGTTCATGCAAGAGTATCATGCTGAGAAGGTTGACACTGCACCTGTTAACCTACAACCTGCCACGGTTGTGCGCTCAGCAGATACTGCGGCTGCCTGCTCCCACACTCCACCTGTGAGAGCTCCACCACCGATGCGCAGTCCACCCTGCCAGACGCATGTTCATGCTGCACCCTCCGTTGACATGCGTGAGCTTCCGCATCAGCAGTGGGAAGGTGCTGTAGAGCTGCCGTGTTTTGACACAATGCGGCATGCTCCGCAACCCACGGCAGTCCCTCCCACGCACCACCACTCTGCTTTTGTTGTTGCCAGCTCGCAGACTGACCAGCAGCGGCATGATGTTGGATCCGCAGCAGCTACGCATGCACCCGTGCTGCCGGATTCAGCCGTTCAGCTTTCTGCTCCACCTTTGCCACTTCCTACTCAGCTTTCGGATGATGGAGTATCGGATGACGAAGCTGCACATTTGGACGAACCGCACTCCGACTTAGAAGGACCCAAGTCTACGCCTCCCTCCTTAGACTTTCGGAAAGTCCTAGCCTTGTTCAGGGACTTGTATCCGGAACAGTTTGTGTCTGCAACCCCTCGCTCTCCTCCCTCCGAGTTTGCTCTGGGCATGCAGTCAGCAGCTCCTGCCTTCACCAAACTTGTCCTCGCACGCTCATCCAAGAGAGCTTTGAGGGTTATGGGAGAGTGGTTGCAGTCCAAGAAGCAACTGGGAAAGACTGCTTTCATCTTTCCGCCTACCAAGCTTGCTTCCAAATCTAGCGTCTGGTATGCCACGGGAGAGGAACCCGGCTTGGGAGTTCCTGCCTCTGCCCAGGGCGACTTCTCAAGTCTGGTTGACTCTCCCCGCAGGCTGGCTATGAGACGATCTAAGATTTGCTGGTCCTTTTCTGACATGGATCATCTGTTGAAGGGAGTCTTTCGTGCTTTTGAGATCTTCAACTTCCTCGATTGGTGTTTGGGAGCGTTAAGCAGAAAGACTTCCCCTTCGGATAAGGACTCTGCCATGCTTATCATGTCTAGCATGGACAAGGCCATTCGGGATGGGTCTGGTGAGCTTGCGGCTTCGTACGTGTCGGGAGTGCTTAAGAAGAGAGAACATCTTTGCTCCTTCTTGTCGTCTGGGATCACTCCTTGCCAGAAGTCGGAGTTGTTGTTTGCTCCTCTCTCCAAGTGTCTGTTTCCGGAGGAGCTGATCAAGGGGATGGCTGCCTCGTTGATCCAGAAGGATACCCATGACCTGATGGCATCTTCCGCACGTAAGGCTAAAGCTTTACCTTCCGTGCCTAGACCTTTCCGTTCTGCAGCAGTGGACACACCAGCAACTAGGTTCATCCCGCCCTTTCGTGGCAGAACCTCCAGCAGAGGAGGTACCCGTGCCGACAGTCACCGTGGCAAATCCAAGAAGGGTTCCAAGTCCGCAAAAGGCAGGATCTGACTGCCTTCCTCTCCAGACAGCAGTGGGAGCCAGGCTCAAGAACTTCTGGCAAGCTTGGGAGAGCAGAGGTGCAGACGCTCAGTCTGTGAAGTTGCTAAGGGAGGGGTACAGAATTCCGTTCTGCCGCAGTCCCCCTCTAGCAACGTCTCCCATCAACCTCTCTCCCAACTACAAGGAGAAGGACAAGAGGCTAGCTTTGCAACAAGAGGTGTCGCTCTTGCTACTAAAGGGAGCGGTAGTCATAGTCCGGGACCATCAATCCCTGGGCTTCTACAACCGTCTCTTCCTGGTAGCGAAGAAGACAGGAGGTTGGAGACCGGTGCTGGACGTCAGTGCTCTCAATGCTTTTGTCACCAAGCAGACGTTCACGATGGAGACGACGAAGTCGGTCCTAGCAGCGGTCAGGAAGGAAGACTGGATGGTCTCGTTAGACCTGAGAGACGCGTACTTTCACGTCCCCATCCATCCAGACTCCCAACCTTTCCTAAGGTTCGTCTTTGGAAAGGTCGTGTACCAGTTCCAAGCCCTGTGGTTTGGCCTAAGCACAGCACCTCTTGTGTTTACCAAACTGATGAGGAATATTGCCAAATTCCTTCACTTGGCAGACATCAGAGCCTCCCTCTATTTGGACGACTGGCTTTTAAGAGCTCCGTCAAGTCGTCGCTGTCTGGAGAATCTCAGATGGACTATGGATCTGACCAAGGAATTGGGCCTCCTGGTCAATATAGAGAAGTCCCAACTCGTCCCATCCCAAACCATTGTCTATCTCGGTATGGAGATTCAGAGTCGAGCTTTTCGGGCTTTTCCGTCGGCCCCAAGGATCAATCAAGCCCTAGAATGCATCCAGAGCATGCTGAGAAGGAACCGATGTTCAGTCAGGCAGTGGATGAGTCTAACAGGGACACTTTCATCGCTGGCCCAGTTCATCGAGTTAGGGAGACTCCACCTCCGCCCCCTTCAGTATCATCTAGCTGCTCACTGGAGAAAGGACATGACGCTAGAGGCGGTCTCAGTGCCTGTTTCCGAAGAGATGAGGTCTACACTGACGTGGTGGAAGAACAGCATTCTTCTCAAGGAAGGTCTACCATTGGCTGTTCAGACCCCCGACCACCGTCTCTTCTCGGACGCATCGGACACGGGCTGGGGTGCGACACTGGACGGACAGGAATGCTCGGGCACGTGGAATCAGGAGCAAAGGACACTTCACATCAACTGCAAGGAGCTTTTGGCAGTTCATCTGGCCTTGATAAACTTCAAGTCCCTCCAGCTAAGCAAGGTGGTGGAGGTGAACTCCGACAACACCACAGCCTTGGCGTACATCTCCAAGCAAGGAGGGACTCATTCGAGGAAGTTGTTCGAGATCGCAAGGGACCTCCTCATTTGGTCAAAAGATCGAAAGATTTCGCTGGTAACGAGGTTCATTCAGGGCGACATGAATGTCATGGCAGATCGCCTCAGCCGGAAGGGTCAGGTCATCCCCACAGAGTGGACCCTTCACAAGAATGTTTGCAGCAGACTATGGGCCCTGTGGGGTCAGCCCACCATAGATCTATTCGCTACCTCGATGACCAAGAGGCTCCCGATGTATTGTTCTCCGATTCCAGACCCAGCAGCAGTTCACGTGGATGCCTTTCTGCTGGATTGGTCCCATCTAGACCTGTATGCGTTCCCCCCGTTCAAGATTGTCAACAGGGTACTTCAGAAGTTCGCCTCTCACGAAGGGACACGGTTGACGTTGGTTGCTCCCCTCTGGCCCGCGAGAGAATGGTTCACCGAGGTACTGCAATGGCTAGTGGACGTTCCCAGGACTCTTCCTCTAAGAGTGGACCTTCTGCGTCAGCCACACGTAAAGAAGGTACACCCAAGCCTCCACGCTCTTCGTCTGACTGCCTTCAGACTATCGAAAGACTCTCAAGAGCTAGAGGCTTTTCGAAGGAGGCAGCCAGAGCGATTGCCAGAGCAAGGAGGACATCCACTCTCAGAGTCTATCAGTCAAAATGGGAAGTCTTCCGAAGCTGGTGCAAGGCGAATGCAGTTTCCTCAACCAGTACCTCTGTAACGCAGATAGCTGACTTCCTGTTACATCTAAGGAATGTAAGATCCCTTTCAGCTCCTACGATCAAGGGTTACAGAAGCATGTTGGCAGCGGTCTTCCGCCACAGAGGCTTGGATCTTTCCACCAACAAAGATCTACAGGACCTCCTTAGGTCTTTTGAGACCTCAAAGGAATGTCGGTTGTCCACACCAGGCTGGAACCTAGACGTGGTTTTAAGGTTCCTGATGTCAGCAAGATTCGAACCGCTTCAATCAGCCTCTTTTGAGGATATCACATTAAAGACTCTTTTCCTCGTTTGCTTAGCAACAGCTAAAAGAGTCAGTGAGATCCACGCCTTCAGCAGGAACATAGGTTTTACATCTGAAACAGCTACGTGTTCCTTGCAGCTCGGTTTTTTGGCTAAAAACGAGCTTCCTTCTCGTCCTTGGCCCAAGTCGTTCGAGATCCCAAGCCTGTCCAACTTGGTGGGGAACGAACTAGAGAGAGTACTTTGCCCAGTAAGAGCTCTTAAGTACTATTTAAGACGGACAAAGCCATTACGAGGACAATCAGAAGCTTTATGGTGTTCTATCAAGAAACCTGCTTTACCGATGTCTAAGAACGCAGTTTCTTACTACATCAGGCTTCTGATTAGAGAGGCCCATTCTCATCTGAAGGAAGAAGACCTTGCTTTGCTGAAGGTAAGGACACATGAAGTTAGGGCTGTCGCTACTTCAGTGGCCTTCAAACAGAACCGTTCTCTGCAGAGTGTTATGGATGCAACCTATTGGAGAAGCAAGTCAGTGTTCGCATCATTTTATCTCAAAGATGTCCAGTCTCTTTACGAGAACTGCTACACCCTGGGACCATTCGTAGCAGCGAGTGCAGTAGTAGGTGAGGGCTCAGCCACTACATTCCCATAATCCCATAACCTTTTTTAATCTTTCTCTTGAAATGCTTTTTATTGTTGTTTTTGGGTTGTACGGAAGGCTAAGAAGCCTTCCGCATCCTGGTTGATTTGGCGGGTGGTCAAATTCTTTCTTGAGAAGCGCCTAGATTAGAGGTTGTGATGAGGTCCTTTAGTATGGGTTGCAGCCCTTCATACTTCAGCACCTAGGAGTCGCTCAGCATCCTAAGAGGATCGCTAGGCTCAGTAAGGAAGACGTACTTAAAAAAGGCAGAGTAATGGTTCAAGTCGACTTCCTTACCAGGTACTTATTTATTTTATGTTTGTTATTTTGAATAACTGCTAAAATGAAATACGGGATACTTAGCTTCTAATGTTAACATGTATGCTGGTCTCCACCCACCACCCTGGGTGTGAATCAGCTACATGATCATCGGGTAAGATTAATATTGAAAAATGTTATTTTCCTTAGTAAAATAAATTTTTGAATATACTTACCCGATGATCATGAATTTAAGGACCCTCCCTTCCTCCCCATAGAGAACCAGTGGACCGAGGAGAAAATTGAGTTCTTGTTGACAAGAAGTACTTGAGTACCTGCTCACAGATGGCGCTGTTGTGTACACCCCCACCTGTATAGCGATCGCTGGCGTATCCCGACCTTAGATTTCTGTCGGGCAACGGAGTTGACAGCTACATGATCATGGGGTAAGTATATTCAAAAATTTATTTTACTAAGGAAAATAACATTTTATGAGTGTTTTGTTATGTAGAAATAGTTATAATCATTCTCGAAACATGTAGGCTAGATCATTAGTGTTAGCAAGATGTGCTGATTAAAAACAATGTAAAGTGTGGAGTTGGTGGTTATAAGGTGGCTGCCTAAGTTAATTATATTGTACTTGAAGAATAATTTTTAAATTTGGAAATACACACTTGAAATGAATCTCATCTCATACTTATGCAGAGGACTTGCTGGTATAGTACTTAATATATTTTTGTGTATCCATAGATTACTGTACATACTCTATTACAGTAAATATAGATAAAGGAATGTTTTTGAAAATTGACACGTTTATGTTTACAGGTTGCGTATGTTTCTTGGGCAATATGATATTAGTTCCTGTGTGTTAAACTCCGAAATGCCAGTTTTTTCAAGATGTCACATCATAGACCAGTTCAACCGTGGACATTACAATATCATCATTGCTTCCGATGAACAAACTTTGGAAAGGCCTGACGTTACAAAACATTGTGACAAAATTGGGTATGGTACTTGCCGTACATTAGGTTTATATTAGGGCATATGAATTCATAATAATATTCCATTTTGGCCCTTCTGCCTTTTGTGAGTTTTTAAATAGGGAGTCATATATATATATATATATATATATATGCATGCACTTTCTATGTATATTTGTACACATCTTATACTGTATGCACGCACACACACACACACACACATATATATACAGTGAACCCTCGTTTATCGCGGTAGATAGGTTCCAGACGCGGGCGCGATAGGTGAAAATCCGCGAAGTAGTGACAGCATATTTACCTATTTATTTAACATGTATATTCGGACTTTTAAAACCTTCCCTTGTACGTAGTACTGTTAACAAACCACCCTTTAATGTACAGAACACTTAATGCATGTACTACAGCACCCTAAACTAAAACAGGCACAAATATTAAAGGCGATTTTATATCATGCGTTTCCTAAACACCTAAAAAGCACGATAAAAAATGGCAACCAATGTTTTGTTTACGTTCATCTCTGATCATGATGAAGAAACAAACTCATTTAGTGTACACATATATGTATAGGTTAGTTTTTGCATCGATTATATTGATTATACAGTACTGTATGTTGATTTTTTTATTACCAATGTTTTAGTTTACGTATTTTTCTTAGGACTTCCAAATGAAATCTTTTTCTTTATGACGCCGCCTGAAACGACGGCGTGTACGCTCAGTAAACAACCACGCTCAGAACAAACAAGGCATTTAACGCGCATGATGATAGTGATAAATAATGATACAGTACATACAGTATTTACAGTAAAAGCATTTACAAAATATGTTACCTTACAAATATAAATTATACAGTTGTACTTGTACGTAGCAAAGCAGGAAAACAATTTGAGAGAGAGAGAGAGAGAGAGAGAGAGAGAGAGATTGTTTTACGTACGTAAATGTAAATTTTAAACAAAAAAAATATGATAGGTTACAACATGTAGACTTTTAAAACCTTCCCTTTAACTTAATGCATACAGTACGTACATTACTAAACTATAAAACAGGTTAAAGTAAAAAATAAAGATTGTTACTGTACTCACCACGAAAGAAGTTGAAGAAAAACTTGAATGGTGATGGCGATGAATTTGCTGCACAGTAGAAATGATGATGATGAAGCTGATGATGTGTTCTACTGTGCAGTCAATGATAGTATTTTACGTCTCTTCAGACGGAGGTGTCTTTTCCTGGGACACCTCTTCAACTTCTTCAATTTCTTCCGAAGGCGTACTAGCAGGAGGAACTGGCTCTTTTTTGCGAGGCTGGAAGAACATTGTGATCGGAAGTTGTTGCCGCTGCTTCTTTTTTCGATCCAAGAGCATTTTGTAGGGAGTCATGTCTTCATCGATCTTGTTGCAGAATTGCATCGAGCGAACCATATCCTCGTCCCACTCTTGTAACATTTCTTTCGCCTCCTTCATATGGTTGCAGAACTTGGCAAGCCGTTCTAATGTTAAGCCCGTTTCTTCGACATTTTCTTGGGTCTCTTCCTGGGTACCCTCACTCTCTTCCTCACTTGCCGATTTCGTCAGGTCTTCGAGGTCTGCGTCAGTTAGGGGCTGGGAATGGCAGTCCAACAACTCGTCGACGTCTTCAGTCGTCATGTCGCCAAACCCGTCACCTCCAATTATGGCAGCCAACTGCACATATTTCCGTATTGCAGAGTGTTGGATTTCCGACGGAGTAAATCCCTTGTCGTCGTAAACAATATCGGGCCACAGCTTCTTCCAGCTCGCATTCACGGTTGCAGGTTTCATCTCTTGAAGTGCCTTTTGAATATTCTGCAGGCACGTGGCTATGGTGTACTGCCGCCAGTACGCCTTCAAGTTGAAATCTTCATCCTCGTCATCTTGGGCAGCATCCACACACGCAACGAGGTCCGCCAAGGTATTCTTCGTGTAGAGGGCCTTGAACGCCCTGATAACCCCCTGGTCCATCGGTTGAATTAATGACGTGGTGTTGGGTGGCAGGAACTCAACCTGAACGCCCTCACGCGACAGGTCAGTTGCGTGTCCACCAGCGTTATCCATAAGGAGAAGGATCTTGAATGGCAAGCCCTTCTCTACGAGATATTCATGGACTTGCGGGATGAAACACTGGTGGAACCAGTTGGAGGTCAGCATCTTCGTAATCCATGCTTTTTGATTATGCATCCAGTACACGGGAAGGAGATTCTTATTTTCATTTTTCAAAGCGCGAGGATTTTTCGACTTATAAATAAGCCCCGGCTTTAACAAAAATCCAGCAGCATTGCCACACATCACATGGGTAACGCGATCCTTGAATGCCTTAAAGCCAGAGGCTTTGGCTTCCTCTTTGAACAGGAAAGTTCGCGACGGCATTCTCTTCCAAAACAAGCCGGTTTCATCCATATTAAACACTTGTTCCGGCTTGTATCCACCTTCAGCGATAATGTTCTTGAAAGTCTGGTTCACGTAAGTTTCAGCAGCGGCAGTGTCAGCGGAAGCAGACTCCCCATGCAGGGAAACGCTTTTCAGGGCGAAGCGTTTCTGAAACTTCGCGAACCATCCTTTGCTGGCGGAAAAACGTTGTTTCTGACGCTGGGAATCAGTGGAGGTCCCTGGTTGAGGTTCATCTACATCATCATCTTCTTCAGCATGGTCGCCATCGTCGTCATGAGGTTCCTTTGCCGCAAAATTCTCATACAAGCTCAAAGCCTTTGTTCGGATGGTGTTCGTATCCAACGCTATGTTCTTCTTCCGGCAGTCGGCAATCCACACAGCTAAAGCACCTTCCATGCGTACGATCGTTTTATTACGCGTTGTAACGACTCGCTTCGCTGATCTGCTAAAGGTGATTGCAGCAGTCTTTCTAATGTTCGCCTCGTCCTTTTTGATATAGCGAACGGTGGATTCGTTGATGCTAAAATGGCGGCCAGCGGCCGCGTAACTTCTACCATCTTTTAACATGTCGAGAAGCGTAATCTTCTCAGCTATCGTCATCATCCTTCGGTGGCGTTTAGGCTCACTACCAGCCTTACTAGAAGCAGAACGCTTGGGAGGCATTGTACAGTAGGATTTAACAGAAAGTTCAACAAAAAGTTCAACTTAAAACAGTCGCACACAGCACAGATTAAACTTCACAAACTTAAGAACGTCTACTCAGCAATACGCGGAAAGAGAAAGTGAACGATCCAGCCCCGCGAGAACTTTGATGCTGCGGGTAGAAGATGCGGGCAAAACACCAATCACAGGCTAGATAACAAAACTTGAGTTTTGATTCGTCATCTCTCAGCGCTTGAACCAATCACAACCCGTCTTACAGTACATGATGCGTTGGTTACTCATAGAAGATGCCCCGCGCATAATGAACGTACGTAGATTAAGTACAATACCGTAATAATAATAAATAATGATAATAATACTGTACAGTAATAATAATAATAATAATGATAATAATAATAACAATAATAATTTTATTAACAACAACAACAACAATAATAATAATAATAACAATAATAATAAAAATTTACGTACGCTATTTTACGCTCTCTCTCTCTCTCTCTCTCTCTCTCTCTCTCTCTCTCTCTCTCTCTCTCTCTCTCTCTCTCTCTCTCTCGTACGCTTACAGTATTCGAAATGTGATTTTTGCAACAAAGAATATTATTGGATGCAGTACTGTACTACGTACGTATACATACAAAAGATTCATGGAAAAGAAGCACATCCATTACAGTACACACCATTCTAATATGGTATGACTGCATCTGATTTGCGTTTCATGTTCGATTTAATTTTACTATGTACTGAATTATCGTATGATCACATTCTCTTTTCGTGTTTTATTTCTTTCTGTGCTGAATTATATATCATATGTAATGCAATGAACAATCAGTAAGAGCAGATATTACTAATTACAGTATTAATGGAATTACAGGTAACAAAATATCGTATTTGGTTGTCTTCAGATTTCGCGGTATTTTCGAATTTTCCGGAAAATCCGCGATATGTATATATATATGGGTTATGGGAAAACCCCGCGAAGTGGTGAATCCGCGATTGTCGAACCGCGAAGTAGCGAGGGTTCACTGTATATACATATATATATATATATATATATATATATATATATATATATATATATATATATATATATACACAGTGATACCTCTGGATACGAAAGTTTCTGCTTACGAAAAATTCAGGATAGGAAAAGTGATTCGAAGATTTTTATACCCCAGTATACGAATAAAATTTCAGGATACGAAAACCTTACGAGATCCCAACTCTTCGCCGAGAGTAATTTTAAAAAGCGCGCGCCACCAGACTTTGAACTTGGGTAGACTCACTTACAGCCTCCCGCTCACCCATTGGTTATCTCCCTACTCAGATGCTAGCTGACGCCATAAGATCCTGCTTTCCTATTGGTCGGCAACTATCCCAACTTGCTTACGCATGGGCGTTCATCTCTCTCTCTCTTTTCGTTCCGACCTCGGTATCGTTAACAGACATTGTGTGCTTTCGCTTGTTTGACGTAGTGTTAATATACAGTACATTCGTACGCCACGTGTTATCGTTATTAAACATTTGTTACTGTGCACTGTACTGTATTAGTGTTTACTATACATAGTACTGTATATAACGTACGTATTACTGTAGCCATGGGTCCCAAGAATGTTGCCGAAGGAAAGAAGAAGAAGACGATGCTCTCGATGGAGACGAAACTTGAAATCGTAAAAAAGTACGAGTCTGGCATGCGTTTAAGTGCGATCGCCAAGGAGTATGGCCGGAATCAATCTATGATAGGCACCATCCTGAAGCAGAAGGCGGCCATCAAAGCAGCGACACCTTCTAAGGGCGTCACTATTTTCTCCAACAAGAGAACCCACGTGCATGACGAGATGGAGAGGCTGCTTCTTGTGTGGATCAAGGACAAAGAGATCTCAGGAGACACCATCACTGAGACTACAATTTGCCAGAAGGCCTCCGCCATTTTCGGTGATCTCGTGCGTTCTCAGGCCGAAGAAGGGGCAGGAGAAGGAACATCCCAGCAGGAACCCCCAGAGTTCAAGGCTTCTCCGGGGTGGTTTGAGAAATTCAAGAAAAGGACTGGTATTCATTCAGTGGTACGGCATGGGGAGGCAGCCAGCTCGGACACGAAGGCCGCCGAAGCCTTTGTTAAAACGTTCGACGAGTTGACTCTGCAGGAAGGCTACAGTTCGCAGCAAGTTTTCAATTGCGACGAAACTGGACTTTTTTGGGAGAAAATGCCTCGTCTGACGTTCATCACGGTGGAGGAGAAGAGGCTACCCGGACATAAGCCTATGAAGGACAGGCTTACCCTTGCTTTTTGTGCAAACGCCAGTGGGGACTGCAAGATAAAGCCCCTGCTGGTGTACCATTCAGAAAATCCCCGAGCCTTCAAAGCCCACAAAGTCATCAAGGAGAACCTTCCCGTGATGTGGAGGGCGAATGCTAAAGCCTGGGTAACGAGGCAACTTTTCATTGATTGGGTAAATGTCTGCTTCGGTCCGACCGTCCGAAAATACAGTGATACCTCGGTAGTCGAACGACTCTATACTCGAACAATTCGGAGTTCGACCAAAATTTTCGAGAAATTTTTGCTGCGGTGCTCGACCAAAAATTCGGTACTCGACCAGCCGAACACGTGACGACCGCATGGGCTTTGTGATGATCGCGCCATCTCGGCCACTCTCGCTTGTTCGGGAAGCATCAGTTCTCTCGAGAGCGTCACTCAGACAACGCGCGATCAGCATTCGTTGTGATTTAGTGATTTTCAGTGCTTTTAATTGCTTTTTTAGCTTTCATAATGAGTCCCAAGAAAGTAATGAGTGTTAAGGGGAAGGAGAAGAGGAAAACAGTGCGAACAACGATCGAGTTGAAGAAGGAAATTATAGCGAAATATGAGAATGGTGTACGAGTGTCCGATTTAGCGGTAGAATACGGAATGGCGAAGTCGACCATTTCTACGTTTTTAAAGCATAAAGAAATGATTAAGAAGGCGAATGTTGCAACGGGAGTTACGGCGGTAACTAAGCAAAGGCCACAAGTGATTGAGGAGATGGAAAAGTTGCTTTTAATATTTATTAAAGAAAAACAGTTGGCCGGGGAAAGTGTTAGTGAAGCGTTCATTTGTGAAAAAGCGTTGCATATCTATGAAGAATTAGTGAAGAAAAGTCCGAGTACCAGTGAAAGTGATTCATTTACATTTAAAGCGAGCAGGGGTTGGTTTGAAAAGTTTCGTAATAGAACAGGTATTCATCGTGTTACTAGGCATGGGGAGGCAGCTAGTTCGGATCAAATTGCAGCCGATAAATACGTGGGGGAATTCGATCGGTACATAAATGAACAAAATTTGATCGCACAACAAGTCTTTAATTGTGATGAGACTGGGTTATTTTGGAAGAAAATGCCAGCCAATACATACATTACCAAGGACGAGACGAAGATGCCAGGTCACAAGCCAATGAAAGATAGGCTAACATTGTTGCTGTGTGCAAATGCAAGTGGCGATTGCAAGATCAAACCCTTGTTAGTGTACCACTCGGACAACCCCCGGGTGTTCAAACGAAATAATATTTGTAAAAGTGCACTACCAGTTATGTGGCGCTCGAACACTAAATCTTGGGTCACAAGACAATTCTTTACTGAGTGGATAAACGAAGTGTTTGCCCCCCAGGTTAAGGCTTACCTCATTGAAAAGAGCTTGCCAATGAAATGTCTTCTGGTTATGGACAATGCTCCTGCACATCCTCCAGGTCTCGAGGATGACTTGAAAGAAGAATACAGCTTTATCAAAATCAAATTCTTGCCCCCCAATACTACTCCCATACTCCAGCCCATGGACCAACAGGTCATTTCAAACTTCAAAAAACTCTATACCAAGGCCCTTTTCAGAAAGTGTTTTGAAGTGACCAGTGACACGAAGTTGACCCTAAAGGAATTCTGGAAGGAACACTTCAGCATCCTCAACTCTGTTAACATGATTGACCAAGCTTGGCGAGGTGTGACCTATAGGACATTGAACTCTGCCTGGCGTAAGCTGTGGCCATCATGTGTCACAGAGAGGGAGTTTGAAGGTTTCCAACCAGAGGCGGGTCCAAGCACTGCTACCCCTGTAATTTCTGATGACACTGATGTCGTTGAGGAAATTGTTGTCATGGGCAGGAGTTTGGGGCTTGAGGTCGACAAGGATGATATTGATGAGCTTGTAGAAAGCCATTCTACCGAGTTGACTGTGGAGGAATTGTTGCACCTGCAACAACAACAGCAGCAGGATCTGATTGTGGAGCAGGAATCTTCAGAAGAGGATGAGGTAAGGGAGGATGTTCCAAGTTCTCTCATCAATGAAATTTGTTCCAAGTGGGCAGATGTGCAGGCTTTTGCTGAAAAATACCACCCAGAAATTGCAGTAGCAAACCGGGCAGTGCATATGTTTAATGATAGTGTCATGTATCATTTTCGAAGAATACTGCAGAGGAGGAAGAAACAATTAACAATAGACCAGTTTTTCACAAAAGAAAAGAAAGCTGCTACATCAAAGCCTGTTTCTCCTCCAAAGAAGAGACAAAGAAGAGAAGAAACCCCTGAAATAGATCTGCCCACCCTTTCATTGGAGAGAGAAACAACTCCTGAAGGAGAACTACCCCGCCACATCATGGAAGGGGACTCTCCTTCCAAGCAGTAACCTCCCCCTTCCATCCTCTCCACATCCATCCCTGTATGCCATCGAACCGCTGCTCAAAGGTATGTTCACTACAGTACAGAAAATGGTTTAAAATTGTTTTATTTTAGTA
>NC_090731.1:95263897-95273897 GCF_036898095.1 Palaemon carinicauda | reverse complement strand
AATAATGATTTTTCACCATAATCACAACGGAAGTATAAAAATTAATTAGTACAAATATGGAATATTATACATATAGGTGTTGGACAGTTAGGCTAGCCTAGCGACAAGTTCACACAACAGATGGGCAAACCTTAACATTTTTCATCCAAAACTAGTCTTAAAATGTTTGAACAGAAATCTTTCTCTCACATTCTCCCCCCCCCCTTCTCAGACATCGGGAAACCACTCCCCCCCCCCAATACAATTAAGAAAACAATAGATTTCCCACGCTTCGCGGTGCTTGACTCGCGGATTTAGAATGCTCCTCGCAGATACAGGAAATTTAATTTTTAAAAACTGTCGATTGCGTAATTGAGGAATCGCGTAATTAGAACACGTGTAATTCGGGACCCTACTGTGTATATATATATATATATATATGTATGTATATATATATGTATGTATATATATATGTATGTATATATATATTTATATATACATATATATAATATAATATATATATATATATATAATATAATATATATATATATATATATATGTATATATATTTATATATATATACAATATATATATATATATATATGTGTGTGTGTGTGTATGCACTTACTTTGTATATTTGTACACATCTTATACTGTATGCGCACACACACACACATATATATATATTTATATATATATATATATATATATATTTATATATATTTTATATATATATATATATATATATTCCTTCCTTATTTAAAAATTAAGATTAACACAATAGAACCCTAGAGATTGCAAAGAAACACGCGAAGGAAGAGACAATGGATTAATGAACTAAGAAAATTTGCCTATCCATTCAAAAACCATAACAGATGCGAATGGAAAGACATGTTTAAAGCCTTTGTTCTTCACCAGAATAGTAATGGCTAGTAATTATAATATATATATATATATATATATACAGTAGGGTCCCGAATTATGCGAGAATTTGGTCGATCAATGACCTCGTATAAATGGAAAATCGTATATTTCGAAACAAACAACAAATAGAAATAATTCCATTGGGGCCATGGCAACTAGCAACTTGCCTATTCAAACGTGTTTACTGCCCATTTCCAATACTTTCGATGTACTATACTGTATTTTTTTATAATATCAAATTGTTCTCGTGAATAAATCAAACATTTAATATACTACTTTAAAGTTCTAATAACTTGAAAAAGGTTAAAATTACAACCAGGATGGGTGTAAACACTGTATATTTCCCATTATAACACGACCCAAAATACAGACAAGTTTTAATGTTTGTCATGTCTATTGTATAAAACAACTGGTGAATAGCAAAACCATCACTCTTTAGACTAGATTTTGTTGAATCACTGAAAATCCAGAATTATCAAAATATAGGCAATTTTATATCATGCGTTTCCTAAACACGCCAAAAAGCACTAAAAAAAAAAAACCAATGTTTTGTTTACGTTTATCTCTGATCATAACGAAGAAACAGACGCAATTACACATCTGTGTTAAGGTTAGTTTTTGCATCAACAGCAATCTCACCAAGTATTGATTATACAGTATGTTGATTTTGTTATTACCAATGTTCTACTTAAATTTTTCTTATAACTTCCAAATAAATGAAATGAATGCCATTTATATAATGTTTTTCTTTATGACGCCGCCTGAAACGGAAAACTTCCATTCGTTTACTGTATGCTCCATCTTCGATCATAATAAACAAACGAAGGCATTAAACACGCATGATCAAAGTGATAATTACAGTATATTAAAAACTTTTTGTAAATATGTTATTACAGATATTATTTACCGTATCTATATAAATTCTTACATCAAAGCAAGAAAACTTTTTTTTTCTTTTTGCGTGTAATTTACAATAACAAACTGCCGCTAATGACAGAATTATAATTTACGATAATTCTAAACTGTTACGAAAGATAATTGTCCATTTCATATCCAAAATACTTTTCCTAACTTCAGTTATAAGTCAACTTGTACCCACCTCAATTATGGAACCATCAGAAAAAAAGTAAAAGAAGAAGAAAGTACTAGGCCGAGTTTTAGTCATCGAACAATAAAGTTACCGCTACAACGTTCGTCGTGACAGAGATGGTGCGAGTTTGGAGAAAGTAAGGAAAATTGAATCGTGATTTATTTTTAATGTAATTAATACTTTGTGAAGCCACAAAGATTTCATTTGTTAGAGAGATAGAGGTAAAAAATGAGAGGTAGCGAAAGTAGCGAAGGGTAGCCTAGCGAGAGAGAGAGAGAGAGAGAGAGAGAGAGAGAGAGAGAAAGAGAAAGTTTTATTAGTACTAAACAAAAAATATGATAGATTAAAACACATTGGTGCTTATGTAATATTAACTAACAGTATAGATGGTTTGAATAAGTTAAGAAATGGTATACAGTGAACCCTCGCTACTTCGCGGTTCGACCATCGCGGATTCACCGCTTCCCGGGTTTTTTCCATAACCCATATACTGTATATATACATATCGCGGATTTTCCGGAAATTTCGAAAATACCGCGAAATCTGAAGACCCCCAAATACAATATTTCGTTACCTGTAATTCCATTAATACTGTAATTAGTAATATCTGCTCTTACTGATTGTTCATTGCATTACATATGATATATAATTCAGCACAGAAAGAAATAAAACACGAAAAAAGAATGTGATCATACGATAATACAGTACTGTATACAGTACGTAGTAAAATTAAATCGAACATGAAACGCAAATCAGATGCAGTCATACCATATTAGAATGGTGTAAGGCTGCTGATGGCTACTACTGTACAGTACTACTAATGTAATGGATGTGCTTCTTTTCCATGAATCTTTTGTATGTATACGTACGTAGTACTGCATCCAATAATATTCTTTGTTGCAAAAATAACATTTCGAATAAGCGTACGACGAGAGAGAGAGAGAGAGAGAGAGAGAGAGAGAGAGAGACACACATCCTACAAAAGAATAAAATAACATACATAAAGCTATTATTATTTTGTTGTTATTATTATTGTTGTTGTTGTTAATGAAATTATTATTGTTATTATTATTATCATTATTATTATTATTATTACTGTATTATTATCATTATTTATTATTATTATTATTAATACTGTACGTACGGTATCTTGTATCTTGTACTTTGAGTTGGTAACCTACGCATCATATAAGACGGGTTGTGATTGGTTCAAGCGCTGATAGATGACGAATCAGAACTCAAGTTTTGTTATCTAGCTTGTGATTGGTGTTTTGCCTGCATCTCCAACCCGCAGCATCTAGGTTCTTGCGGGCCCGGGTCGTCCACTTTCTCTTACGGCGTATCGCTGAGTAGACGTTCTTAAGTTTGTGAAGTTTAATCTGTGCTGTGTGCGACTGTTTTAAGTTGAACTTTTTGTTGAACTTTCTGTTAAATCCTACTGTACAATGCCTCCCAAGCGTTCTGCTTCTATTAAGGCTGGTAGTGAGCCTAAACGCCACCGAAGGATGATGACGATTGCTGAGAAGGTTACGCTTCTCGATATGTTGAAAGACGGTAGAAGCTACGCGGCCGCAACGCGCCATTTTGGAATCAACGAATCTACTGTTCGCTATATCAAGAAGGACGAGGCGAACATTAGAAAGACGGCTGCAATCACCTTTAGCAGATCAGCGAAGCGAGTCGTTACAACGAGTAATAAAACGATTGTACGCATGGAAGGTGCTTTAGCTGTGTGGATTGCCGACTGCCGGAAGAAGAACATAGCCTTGGATACGAACACCATCCGAACAAAGGCTTTGAGCTTGTATGAGAATTTTGCTGCAAAGGAACCTCAAGACGACGACGGCAACCATGCTGAAGAAGATGATGATGCAAATGAACCTCAACCAGTGACATCCACTGATTCCCAGCCTCAGAAACAACGTTTTTCCGCCAGCAAAGGATGGTTCGCGAAGTTTCAGAAACGCTTCGCCATGAAAAGCGTTTCCCTGCATGGCGAGGCTGCTTCGGCTGACAGTGCCGCTGCTGAAACTTACGTGAACCAGACATTCAAGAATATTATCGCCGAAGATGGATACAAGCCGGAACAAGTCTTTAATATGGATGAGACCGGCTTGTTTTGGAAGAGAATGCCGTCACGAACTTTCCTGTTTAAAGAGGAAGCCAAAGCCTCTGGCCTTAAAGCATTCAAGGATCGCGTTACCCTCGTGATGTGTGGCAATGCTGCTGGATTTTTGCTAAAGCCGGGGCTTATTTATAAGTCGAAAAATCCTCGCGCTTTGAAAAATAAGAATAAGAATCTCCTTCCTGTGTACTGGATGCATAATCCAAAAGCATGGATTACGAAGATGCTGACCTCCAACTGGTTCCACCAGTGTTTCATCCCGCAAGTCAGCAAATATCTCGTAGAGAAGGGCTTGCCATTCAAGATCCTTCTCCTTATGGATAACGCTGGTGGACACGCAACTGATCTGTCGCATGAGGGCATTCAGGTTGAGTTCCTGCCACCCAACACCACGTCATTAATTCAACCGATGGACCAGGGGGTTATCAGGGCGTTCAAGGCCCTCTACACGAAGAATACCTTGGCGGACCTCGTTGCGTGTGTGGATGCTGCCCAAGATGATGAGGATGAAGACTTTAACTTGAAGGCGTACTGGCGGCAGTACACCATAGCCACGTGCCTGCAGAATATTCAGAAGGCACTGCAAGAGATGAAACCTGCAACCGTGAATGCGAGCTGGAAGATTTTGTGGCCCCAGATTGTTTACGACGACAAGGGATTTACACCTGCTGAAATCCAACACTCTGCAGTACGCAAATCTGTGCAGTTGGCTGCCATAATTGGAGGTGACGGGTTTGGCGACATGACGACTGAAGACGTCGACGAGTTGTTGGACTGCCATTCCCAGCCCCTAACTGACGCAGACCTCGAAGACCTGACGAAATCGGCAAGCGAAGAAGAGACCCAAGAAAATGTCGAAGAAACGGGCTTAACATTAGAACGGCTTGCCAAGGCCTGCAACCATGCGAAGGAGTTGAAAGAAATGTTGCAAGAGTGGGACGAGGATATGGTTCAATTCTCCAACAAGGTCGATGACATCATGACTCCCTACAAGATGCTCTTAGATCGAAAAAAGAAGCAGCGGCAACAACTTCCGATCACAATGTTCTTCCAGCCTCGCAAAAAAGAGCCAGTTCCTCCTGCTAGTACGCCTTCGGAAGAAATTGAAGAAGTTGAAGAGGTGTCCCAGGAAAAGACACCTCCGTCTGAAGAGACGTAAAATACTACTCATTGGCTGCACAGTAGAAGACATCATCAGCTTCATCATCATCATTTCTACTGTGCAGCAAATTCATCACCATCATCATTCAAGTTTTTCTTGAACTTCTTTCGTGGTGAGTACAGTAACAATCTTTATTTTTTACTTTAATATTCTAACATTTTAATATTTGTGCCAGTTTTATAGTTTAGTACTGTATGCATTAAGTTGAAGGGAAGGTTTTAAAAGTCTACATGTTGTAACCTATCATATTTTTTTGTTTAAAATTTACATTTACGTACGTAAAACAATCTCTCTCTCTCTCTCTCTCTCTCTCTCTCTCTCTCTCTCTCGTAAATTGATTTTTTTGTTTAAATTTTACATTTACAGTACGTACGTAAAACAATCTCTCTCTCTCTCTCTCTCTCTCTCTCTCTCTCTCTCTCTCGTAAATTGTTTTCCTGCTTTGCTACGTACAATATGTACTGTACAGTACAGTACTGTATGATTTTATATAGATACGGTAAATTATATTTGTAAGGTAACATACAGTGAACCCTCGTTTATCGCGGTAGATAGGTTCCAGACCCGGCCGCGATAGGTGAAATTCCGCGAAGTAGTGACATCATATTTACCTATTTATTTAACATGTATATTCGGACTTTTAAAACCTTCCCTTGTACGTAGTACTGTTAACAAACTACCCTTTAATGTACAGAACACTTAATGCATGTACTACAGCACCCTAAACTAAAACAGGCACAAATATTAAAGGCGATTTTATATCATGCGTTTCCTAAATACCTAAAAAGCACGATAAAAAATGGCAACCAATGTTTTGTTTACGTTCATCTCTGATCATAATGAAGAAACAAACTCATTTAGTGTACACATATATGTATAGGTTAGTTTTTGCATCGATTATATTGATTATACAGTATGTTGATTTTGTTATTACCAATGTTTTACTTTATTTTTCCTAGGACTTCCAAATGAAATGTTTTTCTTTATGACGCCGCCTGAAACGACGGCGTCATAAAGTACTGTACGCTCAGTAAACAACCACGCTCAGAACAAACAAGGCATTTAACGCGCATGATGATAGTGATAAATAATGATACAGTACAGTATTTACAGTAAAAGCATTTACAAAATATGTTACCTTACAAATATAATTTACCGTATCTATATAAAATCATACAGTACTGTACAGTACATATTGTACGTAGCAAAGCAGGAAAACAATTTACGAGAGAGAGAGAAAGAGAGAGAGAGAGAGAGAGAGAGAGAGAGATTGTTTTACGTACGTACTGTAAATGTAAATTTAAAAAAAAAAATCAATTTACGAGAGAGAGAGAGAGAGAGAGAGAGAGAGAGAGATGATTTTTACGTACGTAAATGTAAATTTTAAACAAAAAAAATATGATAGGTTACAACATGTAGACTTTTAAAACCTTCCCTTTAACTTAATGCATACAGTACTAAACTATACAACAGGCACAAATATTAAAATGTTAGAATATTAAAGTGAAAAATAAAGATTGTTACTGTACTCACCACGAAAGAAGTTCAAGAAAAACTTGAATGATGATGGCGATGAATTTGCTGCACAGTAGAAATGATGATGATGAAGCTGATGATGTGTTCTACTGTGCAGCCAGGTAGTATTTTACGTCTCTTCAGACGGAGGTGTCTTTTCCTGGGACACCTCTTCAACTTCTTCCTGGGAAACTTCTTCAATTTCTTCCGAAGGCGTAGTAGCAGGAGGAACTGGCTCTTTTTTGCGAGGCTGGAAGAACATTGTGATCGGAAGTTGTTGCCGCTGTTTCTTTTTTCGATCTAAGAGCATCTTGTAGGGAGTCATTATGTCATCAACCTTGTTGCAGAATTGCATCGACCAAACCATATCCTCGTCCCACTCTTGCAACATTTCTTTCACCTCCTTTATATGGTTGCAGACCTTGGCAAGCCGTTCTAGTGTTAAGCCCGTTTCTTCAACATTTTCTTGGGTCTCTTCCTGGGTTTCACTCTCTTCTTCGCTTGCCGATTTCGTCAGGTCTTCGAGGTCTGCGTCAGTTAGGGGCTGGGAATGGCAGTCCAACAACTCGTCGACGTCTTCAGTCGTCATGTCGCCAAACCCGTCTCCTCCAATTATGGCAGCCAACTGCACAGATTTGCAAACTGCAGAGTGTTGGATTTCAGCAGGTGTAAATCCCTCGTCGTCGTAAATAATCTCGGGCCACAACTTCTTCCAGCTCGCATTCACAGTTGCAGGTTTCATCTCTTCCCTTCTGAATATTCTTTAGGCACGTGGCTATGGTGTACTGCCGCCAGTACGCCTTCAAGTTAAAATCTTCATCCTCATCCTCTTGGGCAGCATCCACACACGCAACGAGGTCCGCCAAGGTATTCTTCGTGTAGAGGGCCTTGAACGCCCTGATAACCCCCTGGTCCATCGGTTGAATTAATGACGTGGTATTGGGTGGCAGGAACTCAACCTGAACGCCCTCACGCGACAGGTCAGTTGCGTGTCCACCAGCGTTATCCATAAGGAGAAGGATCTTGAATGGCAAGCCCTTCTCTACGAGATATTCATTGACTTGCAGGATGAAACACTGGTGGAACCAGTTGGAGGTCAGCATCTTCGTAATCCATGCTTTTTGATTATGCATCCAGTACACGGAAAGGAGATTCGTATTCTTATTTTTCAAAGCGCGAGGATTTTTCGACTTATAAATAAGCCCCGGCTTTAGCAAAAATCCAGCAGCATTGCCACACATCACGAGGGTAACGCGATCCTTGAATGCTTTAAAGCCAGAGGCTTTGGCTTACTCTTTGAACAGGAAAGTTCGCGACGGCATTCTCTTCCAAAACAAGCCGGTCTCATCCATATTAAAGACTTGTTCCGGCTTGTATCCACCTTCGGCGATAATATTCTTGAACGTCTAGTTCACGTAAGTTTCAGCAGCGGCAGTGTCAGCCGAAGCAGCCTCGCCATGCAGGGAAACGCTTTTCAGGGCGAAGCGTTTCTGAAACTTCGCAAACCATCCTTTGCTGGCGGAAAAACGTTGTTTCTGAGGCTGGGGATCAGTGGATGTCCCTGGTTGAGGATCATCTGCATCATCATCTTCTTCAGCATGGTTGCCATCGTCGTCTTGAGGTTCCTTTGCAGCAAAATTCTGATACAAGCTCAAAGCATTTGTTCGGATGGTTGTTGTATCCAAGGCTATGTTCTTCTTCCGGCAGTCGGCAATCCACACAGCTAAAGCACCTTCCATGCGTACGATCGTTTTATTACGCGTTGCAACGACTCGCTTCGCTGATCTGCTAAAGGTGATTGCAGCCGTCTTTCTAATGTTCGCCTCGTCCTTCTTGATATAGCGAACAGTAGATTCGTTGATCCCAAAATGCGCGCCGCGGACGCGTAACTTCTACCATCTTTTAACATTTCGAGAAGCGTAACCTTTTCAGCAATCGTCATCATCCTTCGGTGGCGTTTAGGCTCACTACCAGCCTTAGTAGAAGCAGAACGCTTGGGAGGCATTGTACAGTAGGATTTGACAAAAAGTTCAACTTAAAAAGGTCGCACACAGCACAGATTAAACTTCACAAACTTAAGAACGTCTACTCAGCGATACGCGGGAACAGAGAGTGGACGACCCGGGCCCGCGAGAACCTAGATGCTGCGGGTTGGAGATGAGAAGCAAAACACCAATCACAGGCTAGATAACAAAACTTGAGTTCTGATTCGTCATCTATCAGCGCTTGAACCAATCACAACCCGTCTTACAGTATATGATGCGTAGGTTACCAACTCATACAAGATACCCCGCGCATACCGTACGTACAGTATTAGTAATAATAATAATAAATAATGATAATAATACAGTACAGTACTGTAATAATACTAATAATAATGATAATAATAATAACAATCATAATTTTATTAACAACAACAATAATAATAATAATAACAATAATAATAATAGCTTTACGTATGCTATTTTTTTCTTTTGTAGGATGTGTGTGTGTGTCTCTCTCTCTCTCTATCTTTCTCTCTCTCTCTCTCTCTCTCTCTCTCTCTCTCAAGTACGCTTATTCGAAATGTGATTTTTGCAACAAAGAATATTATTGGATGCAGTACAGTACTAACGTACGTATACATACAAAAGATTCATGGAAAAGAAGCACATCCATTACATTTGTAGTACAGTAGTAGCCATCAGCAGCCTTACACCATTCTAATATTGTATGACTGCATCTGATTTGCGTTTCATATTCGATTTAATTTTACTACGTACTGTATACAGTACTGAATTATCGTATGATAATAATACAGTAATAATAATAATAATAATGATAATAATAACAATAATAATTTTATTAACAACAACAACAATAATATATAATAATAACAATAATAATACACGTAATAGCTTTACGTATGCTATTTTATTCTTTTGTAGGATGTGTCTCTCTCTCTCTCTCTCTCTCTCTCTCTCTCTCTCTCGTAACGCTTATTCGAAATGTGATTTTTGCAACAAAGAATATTATTGGATGCAGTACTACGTACGTATACATACAAAAGAATCATGGAAAAGATGCACATCCATTACATTTGTAGTATAGTAGCCATCAGCAGCCTTACACCATTCTAATATGGTATGACTGCATCTGATTTGCGTTTCATGTTCGATTTAATTTTACTACGTACTGTATACAGTACTGTATTATCGTATGATCA
>NC_090731.1:95203559-95263397 GCF_036898095.1 Palaemon carinicauda | reverse complement strand
CATCTTCGATCATAAACAAACGAACACATTAAACACACATGCTCAAAGTGTTAACTAATGATATAACAAACATTTAGTAAACATTGTTATTACAAATATTTTACTTATCGTATCCATATAAATTCCTAAATTCGTAGCAAAGCTGGAAACCTTTTTTTTTTTCCTTATGCGTTTAATCCACAATAGCAAACTGCCGCTAATGACAGAATGATAATTTACGATAATTTTAAACTGTTACGAAAGATAATTGTTATTTCCGTTACAAAATACTTTTCCTAACTTCAGTTATAAGTCAACTTGTACCCACCTCACCATATGCAAAAAAGGTAAAAGAAGAAGAAAGTACTAGGCCATTTTCAAATTCATCGAAAAATTAAGTTACCGGTATTATGTTCGATGTGACAGAGAGAGAGAGAGAGAGAGAGAGAGAGAGAGAGAGACAGAGAGAAAGAATGGTTTTAAATGTACTAAAAAATAAATATGATAGGTTATAAAACATTGGTGCTTATGTAATATTAACTGTATAGATGGTTTGAATAAGTTAAGAAATGGTGTAAACAATTCTTTGTTAACGTATTCGTACCGCGCATATTCTTGAGAGCGGAAGCTAGACATCAGCTGATGTGGTCACAGCCAAAAGTAAACCAAAAAGAAGTAAAAAATACCCGATTTTTAAAACACACCCGAAATTTAAAAACATAAGTACATGTTTTATTATAGCGCAATTGACTATTTAAAGAGTGAAAGTTTTCTGGAATAGAATGGTGTTTCCTGAAAAATAGTAGTTTGCTGACAAAATCAGATACCGTATTTTAAGCTATGATTGAAATGGATGTATACACGGTATAATTTTTTCGTTTCGTATTTAGTTGACACTTTAAAAAAAACGATTTTGGATTCTTCATCTATTTGTAATTATTGTATAACACGAGAGAGAGAGAGAGAGAGAGAGAGAGAGAGAGAGAGAGAGAGAGAGAGAGAGAGAGAGAGAGAGAGAGAGAGAGAGAGAGAGAGAGAGAGAGAGAGAGAAAATATTACCTGTTGTAATCGAATGCCGTGTTTTTGTTTCCTGTACCTCCTGAAGCGAGGAATTGATCGCCACAACTAACAATATTCATGTTAATTTCATTCTTGAACTCAAGTTGCCATATGTGAACTAAGGTTTTATTTCTTACGGAGAGAGAGAGAGAGAGAGAGAGAGAGAGAGAGAGAGAGTTTTTTTAAATGTAATAAACAAAAAAATATGATAGGTGCTAATGTAATATCAACTGTATAGATGGTTTCAATAAGTTAAGAAATGGTATAAACAATACTTCGTACGCGCATATCCTTGAGACCGGCAGCAAGAAGTCAGCTGATCTGATCACAGCCAAAAGTAGAACAAAAAGAAGTCAATAATACTCGATTTTTAAAACATACCCAAAATTTAAAAACAAAAGTACACGCTTTCTTAACCCTGGATAGGTACGCTCCTCGGACACCCCTTTAAGGGTATGAAAAATCAGTTTTTGCAGTAACCTCCTTTTTTCTTTTGCCAAAAAAAACTTCAATGAATGCTTAAAACAACTGTAAAGATAAATACTACTCATCTGCAGAAAAACTATTTATTATAAATATTTTAAAAAATTAAGTAGAAAAAAAAACCCTACATAAAAATTCATAAAAAAAAAGTTTATACATATATACACAAATCCTTTTAGGAATTGATTCTTGAATGTTTAGGACACATCTTGATGTATTTTGGATGAAGTCAGACCCATGGAGGTGAAGATCTGAAATGAGAAAAAAAGGGTAACTTTTTTTGGCCAAAAAAATTTGTCCAAATTTCATGAATTTTTTTGGGTACCCAAATGAAATAGGAAGTGGCTAATTTTTTTAGGGAATAAACATATGTTATCCTAAAATAGAAATATGTAAAAAAAATCTTCATTATTTTGTAAATTACATTTATATCAGGGGCCATATCTAAAGGTAATTTTTTGAGTACTTAGAAATTTCGTAAAAAAATACATATATTTAATATATAATATGATATTTATGCAGGTAAAAATATACCAAAATATCACAAATTCTATAGGGAACAAGAATATATATAGATAGGGCAGCTTACGCTTCGGATATGTCCACAAAATGGCTGCCAACCACACTGACTCAGACTCCCTAATCTGCCACTTGAAATGTAGGAAGGGTATGTCAATTTCAAGGTGTTATTTACTAATCTAATTATTATTGGATATGCATAAAAATTGTATGGTGGGTTGCTGGATAATTGTCGATTATTTTACGACTATAAAATTAAAATTCTGACCCAAAAAAATTTTTTTGAAGGGAAATAAAATCGAAAAAAAAAAAAATGTAAAACAATATAATATTTTAGCTAAAAAAATTTGATGATATTCAATCAAAAAAAAAGTAAACAAAATTTTCCGACAAATAAACATCTAGAGGAATCATTACTCTGTGATAGTTCCTTAGTACGTAGTAATTTTGAAAGAATTGGGAAAAAACGAAAAAATGGCAATCACCGGAAAATCGAACACATACCTATATATACGCCATATCTGGCTAAAAAAAAGATAGGCATGGGTAGCCAGATCATCTAGAAACACTTTCCAACACTATAAAAATATAAGTTTTGGGACACTACTTGCCAATTCCTTACGGTAATATGACTAAGCAAAAAAATGCAAAACAAATAAAAAGGGGCACTCGCGGAAAAATGGCTAACATTCTAATATACGGCATTTCAGAAAAAAAAAATTCAGCCACGTGCTAGGCAAACCATCAAGGCACATTTTCCGACAAATAAACATCTAAATGAATAATTACTCTGTGATAGTTCCTTAGTACGTAGTAATTTTGAAAGAAATGGGAAAAACGAAAAAATGGCAATCACAGGAAAATCGAACACATACCTATATATACGCCATATCTGGCTAAAAAAAGAAGATAGGCATGGGTAGCCAGATCATCTAGAAACACTTTCCAACACTATAAAATTATAAGTTTTGCGACACTACTTGCCAATTCCTTACGGTAACATGACTAAGCAAAAAATTGCAAAACAAATAAAAAGGGGCACTCGTGGAAAAATGGCCATTCTAATATACGGCATTTCAGAAAAAAAAATTTCAGCCACGTGCTAGGCAAACCATCAAGGCACATTTTCCGACAAATAAACATATAAATGAAATATTACTCTGTGATAGTTCCTTAGTACGTAGTAATTTTGAAAGAAATGGGAAAAAACGAAAAAATGGCAATCACAGGAAAATCGAACACATACTTATATATACGCCATATCTGGCTAAAAAAAAAATAGGCATGGGTAGCCAGATCATCTAGAAACACTTTCCAACACTATAAAAATATAAGTTTTGCGACACTACTTTCCAATTCCTTACGGTAATATGACTAAGCAAAAAAATGCAAAACAAATAAAAAGGGGCACTCGCGGAAAAATGGCTAACATTCTAATATACGGCATTTCAGAAAAAAAAAATTCAGCCACGTGCTAGGCAAACCATCAAGGCACATTTTCCGACAAATAAACATCTAAATGAATAATTACTCTGTGATAGTTCCTTAGTACGTAGTAATTTTGAAAGAAATGGGAAAAAACGAAAAAATGGCAATCACAGGAAAATCGAACACATACCTATATATACGCCATATCTGGCTAAAAAAAGAAGATAGGCATGGGTAGCCAGATCATCTAGAAACACTTTCCAACACTATAAAATTATAAGTTTTGCGACACTACTTGCCAATTCCTTACGGTAACATGACTAAGCAAAAAATTGCAAAACAAATAAAAAGGGGCACTCGTGGAAAAATGGCCATTCTAATATACGGCATTTCAGAAAAAAAAAATTTCAGCACGTGCTAGGCAAACCATCAAGGCACATTTTCCGACAAATAAACATATAAATGAAATATTACTCTGTGATAGTTCCTTAGTACGTAGTAATTTTGAAAGAAATGGGAAAAAACGAAAAAATGGCAATCACAGGAAAATCGAACACATACTTATATATACGCCATATCTGGCTAAAAAAAAAATAGGCATGGGTAGCCAGATCATCTAGAAACACTTTCCAACACTATAAAAATATAAGTTTTGCGACACTACTTGCCAATTCCTTACGGTAACATGACTAATCAAAAAAATGCAAAACAAATAAAAAGGGGCACTCGCGGAAAAATGCCCAACATTCTAATATACGGCATCTCAGATAAAAAAAAATAGACATGCACGTGTTAGCCCAACCATCAAGGCACACTTTCTAACACATAAACATGAAAAAAAAATCAATAATATACGGCAATTCCTTACTACGTAGTAAATTTTTACAAATATTGAAAAAAAACAGAAATTGGCAACCGCAGTTAAATACCCAATATACCAATAACTACGTCGTATCTGACAAAAACAAAATCACGCATGGGTAGCCAGATCATCTAGACACACTTTCCAACACTAAAAAAGCAAAAGTTTTACGATACTATTTCGCAATATCTTACGGAAAAATGACTTGGCAAAAAAATGAAAAAAAATGAAAAAGGGACACTCGCGGTAAAATGCCCGACATTCTAATATACGGCATCTCAGATAAAAAAAAAGACATGCACGTGTTAGCCCAACCATCAAGGCACACTTTCTAACACATAAACATGAAAAAAAAAATGAATAATATACGGCAATTCCTTACTATGTAGTAATTTTTACAAATATTGAAAAAAAACAGAAATTGGTAACCGCAGTTAAATACCCAATATACCAATAACTACGTCGTATCTGACAAAAACAAAGTCATGCATGGGTAGCCAGATCATCTAGACACACTTTCCAACACTAAACAAGCAAAAGTTTTACGACCCTATTTGGCAATATCTTACGGAAAAATGACTTGGCAAAAAAATGAAAAAAAATGAAAAAGGGGCACTCGCGGTAAAATGGTCCTCGTGGTGATGAACGACATTTTAACTAAAAAAAAAATCATGCACATGGTAGCCAAACAATCCACCAAGACTTTCCACAACTGATAACCTATACAAGTTGCACCATTCTACGACAATTTCATAATACGTAATAACTTTGATAATTATGCAAACTACCTTAGAAGGGTAAACTCGGTCGCGCTCGACCCCGACGCGTCTCAGAAATCGGGGAAGGAGTACAGCTACAGCAATGCACATCTGGACACTACTAGAGCGTGTAGGGGTGACACCTCCTGCAGGTCGATCACCCACAAATTCAGTCACGGGGGTGAGTCACGTGAGAAAAACCTGTTTTTTTTTGACGCTCGGGGTCGCAAACGACCCATCGTACCTATCCAGGGTTAATGGGCAATTAACTATTTAAAGAGTAGCAGTTTTCTAGAATGAAATGATGTTTCCCCCAAAAAACGGATTTTGAGCGAAGCGAAAAATCTATTTTTGGGTGAGATAGCCAGGACGTCCTGATGGAAGGTTCCTTTTTGGTAGCTTCCTTGGGTATATTGACTACTAGGATATTCCCAGAGAATTAAACCACAGGCTATCACAGAATTCTTACTTCTGGAGCGAGTACAGTGAACCCTCGCTACTTCGCGGTTCGACCATCGCGGATTCACCACTTCGCGGGTTTTTTCCATAACCCATATATATATATACATATCGCGGATTTTCCGGAAATTTCGAAAATACCGCGAAATCTGAAGACCCCCAAATACAATATTTCGTTACCTGTAATTCCATTAATACTGTAATTAGTAATATCTGCTCTTACTGATTGTTCATTGCATTACATATGATATGTAATTCAGCACAGAAAGAAATAAAACACGAAAATAGAATGTGATCATACGATAATACAGTACTGTATACAGTACGTAGTAAAATTAAATCGAACATGAAATGCAAATCAGATGCAGTCATACCATATTAGAATGGTGTAAGGCTGCTGTTGGCTACTACTGTACTACAAATGTAATGGATGTGCTTCTTTTCCATGAATCTTTTGTATGTATACGTACGTAGTACTGCATCCAATAATCTGTTGCAAAAATCACATTTCGAATAAGCGTACGAGAGAGAGAGAGAGAGAGATAGAGAGAGAGAGAGACACACACATCCTACAAAAGAATAAAGTAGCATACGTAAAGCTACTGTATTATTATTGTTATTATTATTATTATTGTTGTTGTTGTTAATAAAATTATTATTGTTATTATTATTATCATTATTATTATTATTACTGTATCACAGTATTATCATACGATAATTCAGTACTGTATACAGTACGTAGTAAAATTAAATCGAACATAAAACACAAATCAGATGCAGTCATACCATATTAGAATGGTGTAAGGCTGCTGATGGCTAGTACTGTACTACAAATGTAATGGATGAGCTTCTTTTCCATGAATCCTTTGTATGGATACGTACGTAGTACTGCATCCAATAATATTCTTTGTTGCAAAAGTCACATTTCGAATAAGCGTACGAGAGAGAGAGAGAGAGAGAGAGAGAGAGAGATAGAGAGTGAGAGAGAGAGAGAGACACACATCCTACAAAAGAATAAAATAGCATACGTAAAGCTATTATTATTATTGTTATTATTATTATTATTATTATTATTGTTGTTGTTGTTAATAAAATTATTATTGTTATTATTATTATTATTATTATTACTATACTATTATCATTATTTATTATTATTATTATTACTATACTATTATCATTATTTATTATTATTATTATTAATACTGTACTGTACGTACGGTATACGCGGGGTTGGTAACCTACGCATCATATAAGACGGGTTGTGATTGGTTCAAGCGCTGATAGATGACGAATCAGAACTCAAGTTTTGTTATCTAGCCTGTGATTGGTGTTTTGCCCACATCTCCAACCCGCAGCATCTAGTTCTCGCGGGCCCGGGTCGTCCACTTTCTCTTATGCCGTATCGCTGAGTAGACGTTCTTAAGTTTGTGAAGTTTAATCTGTGCTGTGTGCGACTGTTTTAAGTTGAACTTTTTGTTGAACTTTCTGTTAAATCCTACTGTACAATGCCTCCCAAGCGTTCTGCTTCTACTAAGGCTGGTAGTGAGCCTAAACGCCACCGAAGGATGATGATGATTGCTGAGAAGATGACGCTTCTCGATATGTTGAAAGACGGTAGAAGCTACGCGGCCGCAGCGCGCCATTTTGGAATCAACAAATCTACTGTTAACTATATCAAGAAGGACGAGGCGAACATTAGAAAGACGGCTGCAATCACCTTTAGCAGATCAGCGAAGCGAGTCGTTACAACGCGTAATAAAACGATCGTACGCATGGAAGGTGCTTTAGCTGTGTGGATTGCCGACTGCCGGAAGAAGAACATAGCCTTGGATACGAACACCATCCAAACAAAGGCTTTGAGCTTGTATGAGAATTTTGCTGGAAAGGAACCTCAAGATGACGACTGCAACCATGCTGAAGAAGATCAGGGACATCCACTGATTCCCAGCCTCAGAAACAACGTTTTTCCGCCAGCAAAGGATGGTTCGCGAAGTTTCAGAAACGCTTCGCCCTGAAAAGCGTTTCCCTGCATGGCGAGGCTGCTTCGGCTGACACTGCCGCTGCTGAAACTTACGTGAACCAGACGTTCAAGAATATTATCGCCGAAGGTGGATACAAGCCGGAACAAGTGTTTAATATGGATGAGACCGGCTTGTTTTGGAAGAGAATGCCTTCGCGAACTTTCCTGTTCAAAGAGTAAGCCAAAGCCTCTGGCTTTAAAGCATTCAAGGATCGCGTTACCCTCGTGATATGTGGCAATGCTGCTGGATTTTTGCTAAAGCCGGGGCTTATTTATAAGTCGAAAAATCCTCGCGCTTTGAAAAATAAGAATATGAATCTCCTTCCCGTGTACTGGATGCATAATCCAAAAGCATGGATTACAAAGATGCTGACCTCCAACTGGTTCCACCAGTGTTTCATCCCGCAAGTCAATGAATATCTCGTAGAGAAGGGCTTGCCATTCAAGATCCTTCTCCTTATGGATAACGCTGGTGGACACGCAACTGACCTGTCGCGTGAGGGCGTTCAGGTCGAGTTCCTGCCACCCAACACCACGTCATTAATTCAACCGATGGACCAGGGGGTTATCAGGGCGTTCAAGGCCCTCTACACGAAGAATACCTTGGCGGACCTCGTTGCGTGTGTGGATGCTGCCCAAGAGGATGAGGATGAAGATTTTAATTTGAAGGCGTACTGGCGGCAGTACACCATAGCCACGTGCCTGAAGAATATTCAGAAGGCACTTCAAGAGATGAAACCTGCAACTGTGAATGCGAGCTGGAAGAAGTTGTGGCCCGAGATTATTTACGACGACGAGGGATTTACACCTGCTGAAATCCAACACTCTGCAGTACGCAAATCTGTGCAGTTGGCTGCCATAATTGGAGGAGACGGGTTTGGCGACATGACGACTGAAGACGTCGACGAGTTGTTGGACTGCCATTCACAGCCCCTAACTGACGCAGACCTCGAAGACCTGACGAAATCGGCAAGCGAAGAAGAGAGTGAAACCCAGGAAGAGACCCAAGAAAATGTCGAAGAAACAGGCTTAACACTAGAACGGCTTGCCAAGGTCTGCAACCATATAAAGGAGGTGAAAGAAATGTTGCAAGAGTGGGACGAGGATATGGTTTGGTCGATGCAATTCTGCAACAAGGTTGATGACATAATGACTCCCTACAAGATGCTCTTAGATCGAAAAAAGAAGCAGCGGCAACAACTTCCGATCACAATGTTCTTCCAGCCTCGCAAAAAAGAGCCAGTTCCTCCTGCTACTACGCCTTCGGAAGAAATTGAAGAAGTTTCCCAGGAAGAAGTTGAAGAGGTGTCCCAGGAAAAGACACCTCCGTCTGAAGAGACGTAAAATACTACCTGGCTGCACAGTAGAACACATCATCAGCTTCATCATCATCATTTCTACTGTGCAGCAAATTCATCGCCATCATCATTCAAGTTTTTCTTGAACTTCTTTCGTGGTGAGTACAGTAACAATCTTTATTTTTCACTTTAATATTCTAACATTTTAATATTTGTGCCTGTTTTATAGTTTAGTACTGTATGCATTAAGTTAAAGGGAAGGTTTTAAAAGTCTACATATTGTAACCTATCATATTTTTTTTGTTTAAAATTTACATTTACGTACGTAAAACAATCTCTCTCTCTCTCTCTCTCTCTCTCTCTCTCTCTCTCTCTCTCTCTCTCTCTCTCTCATAAATTGATTTTTTTTGTTTAAAATTTACATTTACAGTACGTACGTAAAACAATCTCTCTCTCTCTCTCTCTCTCTCTCTCTCTCTCTCTCTCTCTCTCTCTCTCTCTCTCTCTCTCTCGTAAATTGTTTTCCTGCTTTGCTACGTACAATATGTACTGTACAGTACTGTATGATTTTATATAGATACGGTAAATTATATTTGTAAGGTAACATATTTTGTAAATGCTTTTACTGTAAATACTGTACTGTATCATTATTTATCACTTTCAATATGCGCGTTAAATGCCTTGTTTGTTCTGAGCATGGTTGTTTACTGAGCGTACAGTACTTTATGACGCCGTCGTTTCAGGCGGCGTCATAAAGAAAAACATTTCATTTGGAAGTCCTAAGAAAAATTAAGTAAAACATTGGTAATAACAAAATCAACATACTGTATAATCAATATAATCGATGCAAAAACTAACCTATACATATATGTGTACACTAAATGAGTTTGTTTCTTCATTATGATCAGAGATGAACGTAAACAAAACATTGGTTGCCATTTTTTATCGTGCTTTTTAGGTGTTTAGGAAACGCATGATATAAAATCGCCTTTAATATTTGTGCCTGTTTTAGTTTAGGGTGCTGTAGTACATGCATTAAGTGTTCTGTACATTAAAGGGTAGTTTGTTAACTACTACGTACAAGGGAAGGTTTTAAAAGTCCGAATATACATGTTAAATAAATAGGTAAATATGATGTCACTACTTCGCGGATTTTCACCTATCGCGGCCGGGTCTGGAACCTATCTACTGCGATAAAGGAGGGTTCACTGTATCCTAAAGGTTTCCCTTTAAGACATCGTATATCAACAGGGGATGCATGTATTAACATGCCTCATAGCTATCTGCACCCCATATAGAGTTAACACTTCGATATGGAGGGGCGGAGAATAACTGGGGAGCCGTTCCACAGCTACACTCGTCCGTGGCTACTTTTGGTACTCGAAATGTAAACAAACAGGCGCCATTGCTAAATGACGTCTCGTCTGTCCTCATCCTGATGCCAGCTGCTTGCTAATCTCCATGATACAGCAGGACAGGGCAGGGCCTGAAAGGCTGGACTAGAATAGCAGGGAGGGTCCATCAGGACGTCATGGCTATCTCACCCAAAAATAGATTTTTCGCTTCGCTCAAAATCCGTTTTTTGGGCTCAAGCCATGACGTCCTGATGGAAGAGTACTAGAGAATCAATGTATCGTGGTAGATTTCCCCTTATAGAGTAAGTGCCAAGGGCTTTGAATAAGGGTAAGCATTGTGACCTCAATAGAGGTTCCGTGGGGATGCAGCTTCCTGCCCCCCTGGCAGAGAAGTCCCCATGGTCCAAACCAAAATTCAAAGTGGTCATCGAAGGGCTACTCACCATGCATAGAGTACGTGAAGAACTCGGAGACAAGACGGAATGGTCGATATTCGTGTAGGAACATTCTCAACAATAGATAAGTGGTGGTTAGGCACTATATTCCATGGCTAGAGAACAGTCTGGTCTCGGAGATATGGCGCAAGTAAGTATTCAATTAGGAATATTACACAGCATAGGTGAGTATATAATACGGATAGAACCTATTATTCTTCTTATTTCAAGAGTAAGGGGACAATGAAACTATGACAACCATGTATTTCATAGTATGAATAGGAGCGGAGAGAGACGCACAAGTAATAAAATAGAAATTTTATTTCACAATTGCAGGATATAATAATAAATGCAATAAATGATGTAAAGTTAATTTACAAACAAATTATAATGTACATAGAAATGAGAAGACTTCGCTCTTGAATCTGAAAGAAAATTTCAAATTATTAGAAAGCACAAGTTCCATAGGAACGTCAGTCTTTAATAAGGAAAAAACACATCATGCTCTAGGCATGTGGCACTCATGTGACGACTATGACATTTCACCTTGTAAAGAACAGTCTATGAGAAACACTAAGTGTCCATGAAATCACTATGTATCACGCGAGGGTCAACATAGGCACCCGAAGAGTTAAAGTCCCAAGTAACTCACTGTTCTATGCAGAGTTAACTGCAGGTTTCATAACACTACCTGCGGCTACCACAAAATGTTTGACTTCATGCACTTGCTTCACGTGGTGCTTGAAAAAACGTGCGAAGAATTCCATCCTGTGAAGCTCTTGAGGCTTTCGAAATCCATGCTCTGGAAAAAATTCAGAGACGATGCGACTTTTCTAGGATCGTGACCTGCGGGTGTACTGTCAGGATCCGCTCTGCGAATGAAGTAGGTGATTTTCGCTCTTAGTTGTTTCAGTGACAGGTCGCTACCCGATGTTTCTCCTTTGAAGAGTTGGCCTCCACCAAAGTCTTAAGTTCTCTGAAGATAGACCTTGAGGCTCTCTACCGGACATAGAGAGGCATCTTCTTTCAGGGGGCAGATTCTCCAGGGGCCCCATCTCTTGGTGGGTAATTCATTTTTTGCGAGAAATGTCGGATCGGGGAAGAGGGTAAGGTCTCCTGAGTCTGTAAACAGGATATGACCCTCGTCTCTTGATAATGCCACTATTTCGCTGACTCGGGCTCCTGAGGCAAGAGCAAAAAGAAATATAACTTTTTGAGTGAGATCCTTGAGAGGGCACGAATCGTTGTCCAAGTTGGAGGCAAAATGGAGCACCTTGTCCAGGGACCAGGAGATAGGTTTTGGCGGAGGTGCTGGGCGTAGACGAGCGCATGCCTTCGGCAGTTTATTGAAGATATCGCTGGACAGATTAATCTGGAAGGCGTACAGTAGTGGTCTAGTCAAAGCCGATTTGCAGGTAGAAATCGTGTTGGCTGCTAAGCCCTGTCCATGAAGGTGAATGAAGAAGGACATGCAAAAATCAATGGTGATTTCCGTAGGATTTTTTGCCTTGACGAAAGAGACCCACTTTCTCCAGGATGATTCGTATTGCCGTCGTGTTGATTCGGTCTTGTATTCCTCGAGGAAGTCTAAACTTTTCTTCGAGATCCCAAACCTTTTCTTCGCGGCTAGGGAGAGAAAATCATGAGATGAAGGTCCCTGACTTTCAGTGATGGGAGAGAACTGGGCCCGGGAGAGGGATCAGCGTGGGCTGTAGCTCCAGGACCAGGGGGTACCACTTGCTCCCGGGCCACTTGGGAGCTACTAGGGCCGCTGTCCCTTTGAAGGTTCTCAGCTTGGAGAGGACTTTCAGCAGAAGGTTGGTGGGAGGGAACAGGTAGATCCTGGACCATCTGTTCCAATCCAGTGACATGGCGTCCACTGCTTCTGCCTTGGGGTCCTCGTACGGGGCCACATAACGAGGAAGTTGATTGTTGTCGCTCGTTCCGAAGAGATCGATCTGAAGTTCCGGGACTTGGTGAGAGATGAAGGAGAACGATCTTGCGTCTAGAGACCATTCCGACTCTATCGGGCTTGTCCGAGATAGAGCGTCCGCCGTCACGTTGCGGAATCCTTGTAGGTGAACTGCAGACAGGTCCCATTTCTTCTTCTCTGCCAGGCGGAAGATTGGGAGAAGCACCTGATTTATCTGGGGCGATCTCGAGCCCTGACGATTGAGACATTGGACTACCACCGAGTTGTCCAGAGTCAGACGAATGTGGATCGAGGGAGGCGGAGCGAGTTTCTTCAGGGTGAGAAGGACCGCCATGGCCTCCAAGATGTTGATGTGAAACGTCTTGAATAGGGGAGACCATGTACCTTGAGCCTGTTGTTGGTGGGAGTGACCTCCCCAACCCTCCAGCGAAGCGTCCGTGTGGATGTTGAGTGATGGAGGTGGATGTTGAAGAGGAATGGACCTTTTCAGGGCCTTTGCTTCCGACCACGGCTTTAAGAGTAACCGAAGTCTGTTTGGGAGCCGTCTCTTGAGGTCTCTTCGAGCGATGGATGCAGAACGTCTCCAGACTCCCGCGGCATCCTTTAGCTGTGCACGTAGCACTGGGTTTGTCACTGAGGCAAACTGTAGAGAGCCTAGAACTCGTTCCTGCTGACGTCTTGAGATCCGCTTGGATTTCAGCAGTTTTTTGACAGACCCCGCTATTTCTTTCCTTTTCTTCTGGGGAATGGAAAGGCGGTGTGACTGAAGATTCCACTGGATTCCTAACCATTGGAACTTCTGAGCTGGAGAGAGGCGAGATTTCTTGGTGTTTATCTTGAATCCCAGGTATTCTAGAAACTGGGTGACCTTGTTGCAGGATTTTAGACAATCTTCGGGCGATGTCGCCCAGACCAGCCAATCGTCGAGGTAGGCCATCACCTGGACGCCGCGGAGGCGGAGCTGTTGAACGATGGCGTCTGCCAGCTTGGTGAAGATCCGTGGGGCCACGTTGAGCCCGAAGGGCATGGCCCTGAAAGCGTAACTTTTCCTTTGGAGTCGAAATCCTAGGTAGGAGGAAGCGTGGTGGTTCATTGGAACGTGCCAGTAGGCATCCGCCAGGTCTATTGAGACCGTGTAGGAACCTTGAGGCAGAAGGGTCCGTATCTTTTGAAGAGTCAGCATCTTGAACTTGTTGTTCGCTATGAACTTGTTAAGGGGGGATAAGTCTAGAATGACTCTGAGTTTGTCGGAGTCCTTCTTGGGGACGCAAAACAGTCTCCCTTGGAACCTGGTTGACTTTACCCTCCTTATCACCTTTTTGTTCAAGAGTTCTAGGACATATTCTTCCAGGAGGGTGGTTGACTGTTGGAAGAATTTCTGGAAGGGTGGGGGTGGTTGAGTCCAGCTCCAGCCTAGACCTTTCTTGACGATGCTGTGTGCCCAGGGATCGAAGGTCCAACGATCCTGGAATTGGCGGAGTCTTCCTCCCACCGGAAGCACTTCATTGCTTCTGGCTTCCCGAGGGTTTGTTACCTCGGCCGTTAGCTCCCCTTCCTCCTCTGCCTCTGGAGGGACGGCGAGATGCATCTCTGCCTGAACCTCTGTTTGAGCCTCTACCTTTGGGACGAAAGGTAGTTGACTGCTGCTCAAATGCAGGGGTGAAGACCGGCGACTGTGACAAGACCGGTTGGGTGACCAATTGAAAGGTCTGTTCTGGCTGAGCTGCCACTTGGGGAGTAGCGGATCCCGGAAACTGCCGTCTCTGTTGACGTTGCTGGGGTTTTGGTTTGGTGGGTCTCCTCTTAGGTTGAGGGCCGTCGTCCTGAGAGGATTTCCTTTTCTTTGACATGCCCCATTTGTGGAGAAGGCTCCTGTTCTCCGTGGCGGCTTTGTCGGTGATCTCTTTCACTAGGGAGGAGGGAAAGAGATGTTTCCCCAGATGTTGGAGGAGATCAGCCTCCGGGGTTCGTGTCGTACTGTCGCATTAGTAAACACAAATTCACGACAGGCTCTACGAGCCTTCGTGAAGCTGTACAGATCCTTTGCTACCGTTGCCAGATGTGTCTTGGCAAGGACCATGTAGTAGTCAGGGACCCTAGTGTCACCGGCCATGACTTCGAGCTGTACTTGGAGGGATATAGATGCGGCGAGCCTTTCCTTCGTATCATGTTCCCGACGAAGGAGATGATCGTTAAGTTTCGGTAGATCCTCGTTAAACTGACGACCAGCGACGTCAAGCTCTAGTTTCCCCACCACGAAGGTTGACTGGACGTCTTTCCAGTGTCTGACATCAGGGGGAGTGGTCAGGGAAAAGGGCCTGCACTCCTCCAGTACAGGGCAAGGTTTCCCTTCTTCCACTGCCTTATGTACCGCAGTGAAGGCCTTTTCTAGAAAGGGAAGGTCGCATCGTCTTGTGCGACGAAGGTCGGGTGCTTTTTGCTAAGCGCCGGCAATTTCGAGCAGGTGAAGCCCCTACTTTTCACTGCGTTGGCTAACATAGCCTGGGCCTTCAGGAGATCGAACACGATAACCTCCTTTGGTTCGGTCTCTTCTTTAGAGGCGGGTTCGGACCTGAGTCTGACTTAACAGTCCGGGTAAGCCTCAAAGTTCGGGAAGAATTCCACTTCTTCCAATGCGATCGAGCCGACCTTCTCACTGATAAAGATCTTGCCCGTGGTGATCGCCATGTGCTCGGCATACCTCCATGGGTTAGTATCCGAGCATGCAGGGAGGTCCTTAACCGAAATCCTTTTCGGTTGCTTCGAACTTCCGAGGTTGGACCTGAATAAGTCATGCGTCTCGCGAAGTTTCTTACCCATGAGAGCTTCAAGCATCTTGAAGATCTCCTGAGTGCTGGATGGGGTAGGATCTGGGGTAGAGGATGTAGAAGGGAGTGATACATCCGTTGGTGTAGGAGTTGGTGCAGGGGTGGAAGCTGGAGCGACCTCATGCTCCGAATCAGGGTATTCCACCTGATCTTCCTCATAGTCGAGCTCGTCGCCCATGAGGTTCCTCTCCGTGGTCTCCGACACTTCCGACATACGGTCCACGTTGTCGGAGTCTAAACGGCACTCATGCATGGACTGAGCCATGACCACATCAGGTTCCACCACTATCTGGACGGTGGGAATCTGATCACTAGGGACCACTGAGTCTTTTGATGCCTTCGGGAATAGCAAGGCCCTCAAATCTTCGGTAGCGAGATACGGTCCGGTGGCGTTCTTCTGGAAGCCACGCACCCACTTGCGTAGCTTCTCTCGAGCATTGTCCCTTACCTCCGCAGAAGGAGGATCGTCGAACGCTTCGACCAGACGACTCTTGCAGACTGTACAGTGCTGCGGGTCCCAGAATTTCAGGTCGCCTTTCTTATTGGCGCAGGGGGCGTGGGTCCGACACGCCGTGTGCCCGTAGAAGTTCGGGCGCTTCACTCCACAGAAGTTGTGGTCACACTTGATGTACTCCTCCTGTAAAAGAAAGAGATTATGAGTATAAGGAAGTCATATGAGTGACTTACAGTACTCTAAAGTTAAATTTTAAGTAGTTAAACTTTCACTTAACATTAAATAATTCAAGAATATTGTAATGTTAAAGAGAGGAGCGGGAAAGGAAGTAGACAGACACATACTTGTGCATCCCGCCCAGCTGGTTACCATAACCTTATCAATAGGCAATTTCATTTGTGACCGAGGACACAAAAACGGAAATCTTCATGGATCACCGTAGAGGGTAGAAGATAATTCTAGCAGAGATTGCCTGCGAGGTGTATCAAGGACTGAGACCACTCAGACCCTTAGAGTAAAGGGGGTAGCAGGAGACCCATATAGATTTAGGTTCCGGCAACCAGCTGCGCTAAGACACACACAGTATGCTGGAAATTTGTAATATGCAAGAAGACAGCACAGCCAAAAATAGAAAGGTAAGACAGTACCTATCCATCGGAGTAGCCAAGCTATCTGGTTGCGGTGTAGGGCTATCAGCATGTAGCCAATAGCTAGTAGAAGGGGTGCAAGTCCCTTGGTGCTTCCGGGGGGCGCCGGCAGACCGGCGGCACGCCGGAGGCCGCTCCAGCAGGGTTTATGGCATTAAGGTAGACACATTGAGGATTCAGGTATAGTGCCAGCTTGGCGGCGGCACGCCGGCGGGAGGCGTTCGGCTGCCGGCTTGGTGACCAGTTCATAAGATAAGGCAGAATTGGATAGTATACCCAGACCGCCGGCAATCACTGCCGCTACGCCGGAGGCCGGCCCGAAGGGCGGACAACCGAAACTAGGTAATGGATGGGTGGGCCATCGGCTGTACGCCGACGGAAGGCGGAAGCCCTCCGGCACACGGAAGGCTGTTGACTTAGGGGAGGGAGGGTATCTCAGGAATGTGTCACCAAGGGAAGGGCGGTATCGCCGGCAGTAGAGGCGGCAAGGGACCGGCACCAGGATAGGTAGAGAGACAGAAGGAGGGATTGGAGGGGTAAGATCACATACCCCTCTGGCATCCCACCTGAGTGAGTGTACTCATGATAGGAGTGGGTCCTATCACCCAATGGCAGGGGGCCGGCAGTCGGCTGGGTGCCAGGGTAACCCAAGGGAGGGTTAGGGTACACCCAAGAGGGGGGAACCCCTGTGAACAAATCGCTTCCAGTGGCTAACCCCATAGGACGCTATGAAGGGTATATGTACCAGAGCGGCCTGCTCAACAGGAGTTCAAGATAGCCCTATCGCTCCACCCGAAGGAGGAGTTGTAGGACTAGGGACAGATGTGTATAGGCTAGCCTATGTATAGGCTAGACTATGCCAAGGGATAGGTGGGGAGGGAGAAGAAGAGGGGTCTTCCATAGGGGAGACTCTGTAGTGGAAGGTTTTGAAGAGGGGAGACCAGGTTCCTTGGACTTTCCGATGGTGAGAGTGACCTCCCCATCCGTCTTTCGAGGCATCCGTGTGAACGGTGACTGACGGTGGAGGTGGTTGTAAGGGAACCTTGTTCTTTATATTTTTGGCCTCCGACCATGGCTTGAGTAGGGATCGCAGACGATTTGGTGTCGGTCTTTTTAGATCTCTTTGAGCGTTTGATGCGTATTTTCTCCAGACTCCTGATGCATCTTTTAATTGTGCTCTCAATACTGGATCTGTCACTGAGGCGAACTGGAGAGACGCCAACACTCTCTCCTGTTGCCTTCTTGATATCCTTGCGGATCGATGAAGGCTTCTGACAGATCCCGCTTTGATGGAATGGAAAGGCAGTGCGACTGCAAGTTCCAGTGGACGCCCAGCCACTGAAACTTCTGAGCTGGAGACAGTCGGGATTTTTCCAGATTGATCTTGAATCCCAAGTGTTCCAGGAACTGGATCACTTCCATGGAGGCTTGCCTGCATTCTTCTTCGGATGCTGCCCACACCAGCCAGTCATCCAGGTAGGCTACCACCTGGATTCCTTTTAGGCGTAGTTGATGAATGACTGCATTCGCAAGCTTGGTGAATACCCTTGGAGCTATGTTTAGTCCGAAGGGCATGGCTCTGAAGACATACTGTCTTCTTTGTAGTTTGAATCCCAGGTAGGGGGAAACTTGACGGCTGATCGGAACGTGCCAGTACGCATCCGTCATGTCTATGGAGACTGTGTATGTCCGTTTGGGCAACAGGGTCCTGATGTGTTGAAGCGTCAGCATTTTGAACTCGTAGTTCACTATGAACTTGTTGAGTGGTGACAAGTCCAGAATGACTCTGAGCTTTTCCGAGTCCTTCTTCGGAACACAAAATAGCCTTCCTTGGAATCTGACGGACTTCGCCTTCCGTATAACTCCTTTGTTCAAGAGTTCCTAAACATATTCTTCCAATATGGGGGTTGAGTGTTGGAAGAATTGAAGGAAGGTTGGTAGAGTTGAGCTCCAACTCCACCCTAGTCCGTTCTTGATTAGGCTGTGGGCCCAGGGATCGAAGGTCCAACGATCCCGGAAGTAGAAGAGTCTCCCTCCTACCGGTAGCATCTCACTTTGAGTGCTGGGAGGAGAATTTACCTCCTTGGCCACATCCACCCCTATTGCCCCTACCTCTTGAGGGGCGTCTGGAGGAGCCTCGAAAGGATCCTCGAGACTTCGGCCGAAAGGTCGTAGACTGCCTTTCAAACACTGGGGTGAACACCGGTGACTGAGTCGCCAGTGTTTGGGGCACCAGTTGGAAGGTAGTGGGTGATTGTGCCACCGTCTGGGTCACCGTGGCCACGGGAAGCTGCTGTTGTTGCTTAGGCCGAGAGGGCACTTTAGGTCGTTTAGATCTATTCTTCAGCTGGGGACCCTCGACAGCTGAAAGATTTCCTTTTGGAGGACAAGCCCCACTTGAAAAGGGAGTTCCTGTTTTCAGTGGCGGCTTTGTCCACGACCTCTTTGACCACTTCACTTGGGAAGAGGTCTTTTCCCCAGATGTTAGAAGCTATCAGCTTCCTGGGTTCGTGCCTCACCGCAGCTGAGATGAACACAAACTCTCTGCAAGCCCTTCTGGCTTTAATAAAGTTGTACAGGTCTTTAGTCACTGTTGCCAGATGGGCTTTGGCGAAGACCATGTACATGTCTGGGGTATCTGGAATGCTTGCCATTGTCTCCAGGCCAGTCTGCAGAGACAAGGAAGTGGCTAAGCGTTCTTTTGTCTCCTGTTCCCTACGCAGGAGAAAGTCTGACAGCTTGGGGAGATCTTCGCCGAACTGTCGTCCGGCAATATCTGCCTCCAGCTTCCCGACTGTGAAGGTGTTGTGAATATCCTTCCAGTCCGCATCGTCTGATGGGAAGGCAAGGGAGAAAGGTCTACACTCTTCCAGTGTAGGGCACGGTTTCCCTGCCTCAACTGCCTTTAAGGCTGCCTTGAGCCCTTTGTCCATAAAGGGAAAGGCACGTTTAGGATCAGCAATGAAGGACGGGTGCTTCTTGCTGAGAGCCGGCACCTTAGAGCTAGTATAGGCCCTCTCTTTTAAGGTGGTGGTATATAAGGC
The DNA here is from genome assembly GCF_036898095.1 of Palaemon carinicauda. Taxonomy (NCBI): domain Eukaryota; kingdom Metazoa; phylum Arthropoda; class Malacostraca; order Decapoda; family Palaemonidae; genus Palaemon; species Palaemon carinicauda. Next base: position 95,243,837 of record NC_090731.1, on the reverse strand, counting down.
CTGAGCCTTAGAGAGTTCAAGGACAATCGTTTCCTTCGGCTCTGTCTCCTCTTTGGATGCGGGTTCCGTCCTGAGACGGACGTAGCAATCTGGGTAGGCCCCTTTGCTGGGCCAGAACTCAATTTCCTCTACTGGGACAGTACCCAGTTTATCCGAGAGGAAGATCTTCCCGCCCGACATGGGCATGTGCTCTGCGTACCTCCAAGGGTTAACGTCAGAGAAGGCAGGGAGATCCTTAACGTTTAGCTTCTTCGGAGCCAAACATGCCGCAACCAGTTGATGCATTTTGGTCCGAAAAGAGACCTCCTTCTCGGTCGATTTCTGTTGCATGTCCTGCACCATGGACAGCAACGAGTGCAAAGTACTCGTGATCGAATCCAGTTGGGGTGCAGTGGAGGAAGTAGAAGGCACCGGCTCATTCCCTGTGGCCGATGACACCGAAATCGTATCGGCTTTCTCAATTTGTGGTTCAGGTGGAACTTCATCCGCCTGGTCCAACTCCTCCACTAGGAGATTGTTCTCAGTCTCCTCTGAGACAACTGACATGTTGTCTTCTAGTTGGATGTTCTCTAAGGCATCCGAGACGTGAGATTCTACCGGAATCTGCACTAGGGGAATCTCAGGTTGAGCCTGGGGAATAACTGCATCCGAAGATGCCCTGGGAAAAAGACAAGCCCTTATCCTTTCGTTAGGAAGGTATGGGCCAGAAGTATTCTTCTGGAAACTCCTGACCCATTTACGCAGCTTCTCCCTTGCTGCGTCCCTTGACTCAGTGGACTTTTGGTCATCTAAAGCCTCTTTTACCAGGTTGTCACAGACGGTACATACCTGCGGGTCTCAATACTTGAGAGCCCCCTTGGTGACTGCGCAGTGAGCATGTGCCCTGCACATGTCGTGGGCGCAGAAGTTCTTACTGCGAACCCTGCAGAAACTATTCCCGCATTCGGGATGCTCCTCCTGTAAAGAAAGGAAAAGTCTGTTAGTATTCGGTGAAATTCTCAAATTTCAACATACATAATATGTTATATTAGCTTGGATAGGGTAAGCTATAAGTAGGAGAGACACCTACATGTGTTTCCTGTCCAGCCAATTGCTATGACCTCCTCCAATATGGAAAGCAGAATTCTTAAGAATCTTTAGGGGAAGATGATATCCTATGATATGAGTGTATCTTAACACAATCTTCCAGTTTCAATAATGGGGATTAAGGACAATAATGGATCATAACCATTAAAGGAAGAGAGAATTGCTCTCTTATATGTGATGGTCTCACAATAGGCTGCCCATGAAGCACATTGTAGGCTGGAAAAACTTGGGCTACAGCACTGACTGTTTGGCAACAAGTTGTCAGACTTGTCAGGCCTGCCGGCGTCTGCATGTGCCGGCCTATTCTGGGCTATTGAAGGCAAGTATTGTCTTCATAACATTGAGTGATAGGCCGCCGGCAACGGCTCTGCTGGCTGCCGGCGGCGGCGGCTCTGCTGGCCGGCAGTCCTACAAGAACCCTAGGGTCAATGTAGAATGACGGCCACGAGGGTGGGATCATTCAACACAAAAGGGATAGCGGGGAGGGGGTAGGTGTCCTATAGGTAAGGTAATGCCCGAAGGCACTACCTAACCTAAAGGATTCTGGTCTCGTGAAGTAACCTCAGGTAGGGGAAATCATTTCCCCAAGTTAGGTTAGTCAAGGGAGAGGATGTCCATAGGACACCAACTCGCAAGAGAGCAGAATCTCGTACCAGAGACCCTAGGCAGTGAAGAAATCCTTTCTTCGGTCTAGGGTCTACCAGCACAGGACTGTCTGCTAGGCCAGGGAAGGGGGAATTGTCATACAAAACCCCCAAGTATGGCCTAGGGAGGTCTAGCCTCCTGAAAGAGCAGCTTAACCTGACATGGGAAATCATTTCACCAAGACAGGGAGATGCCTAACACAGACTTATACTCTGATGTCCCATCCTAAACTCAAAACCGACTCAGTGGTTAGGAGAAAGAAAACGGGATGTCTCAGTAAAACTTTGCCAGAACTCTGTTCACAGCAAAGAAAACTGAGAACAGCCAAGGCTAATCAGAGAGAAGGGGATTGCTCTTAAATCTCCTAGGAGATTGGTATCGACTTAAAAGTGTAGGAGGGGTCAGTCTCCCCTTAAAAGGCAATACAAGAGCAATGGGGACATGTATGAAAGTATACTAAAGCCCCGAGGCTAGTAGCCTAGGAGCATTAAGAATCGATCACCGAAACTCTCTGTATACTATCTTGGAAGAGGAAAGCATAATTAAGTAATATCATAAATGTGTAAAATATTGCCTCTGCTTCAATAAAACTTTACCAGGAAGGTCATATCATGCATGAAGTGTGAGAGTGCCTAGGCTAGGAAGCATAGCACTTGTGAGGCTCGTTCATAATAGCCAAATTCACGACAACAGAGACATAATATAAGAATCCCTAGCTAAAAAACTAAATAGCTAAAGTTATTAAAGCATATAAATGCCGGGAAAGGGTCGTTCTGGCTAACTAAATGAACAGAAGAACGACCGCGTCACTGACGCCATCCGGCTGGCAACAGCTCTTGTTACGTTAATTACGATCTCAATCGAAAAACAAAACTGGCAAGAGCTTACATTTACACAAGATAAAGATATTACTTAACTTTCCAGGAGCTGATGAGGCTGGGGAAGACATCATAGCGTCCAAAAAATTCCAAAATAGCGCGAGAGAACTGGGAAAAACACCGGTCTATCGAAGCTACAAGCGAAAGAATGACGGTGGCGCCTCACGGTGGCGGACAGGCGCACTATTTGCAGAGCATTAGTGACTCGTCGAGAGCGATGTCTCTGGAACGACTCACCTTATTCTTGCCTCTCTTTCCCCTCGTAGTGAAAGCTCTATTGGGGGTGTAGATAGCCATGAGACGTGTCAAGAATACGTCCTCTGGTATTACGCGATATCCCTTCGTAAAATTTTAAGGGATATTCGCTCCAGGAGTTAGAATTCTGGATACCTTTGGTAAATTCTCTGGGATATATCACTGTAGTCAAATATACCTAGGAAGCTACCTATGAAGGAACTTCCATCAGGACGACATGGCCTGAGCCCAAAAAAAATTCTAACCTATGTGCGTCTAACAAAGGAATATAACCTATTTTCTCCCGTCCGTTCTCCAGAATTAACGTTAAGTCTTTTATCGGTAACAAATGCGGTGAGAGAACACCTTTAGTCGCTAACGTAATAGCTTCCACATAGTCTTTTGATTTCTCAATGAAATGTGCAATTTTATTATGGATATGATCTATTTTTGAATTATAATACGTTAACGTTGCCAACAAGTCCTGTACTTCCATAATCTGACTGATATTACTAGAATGTTCGTTCACCAAACTCATAATTTGATTGATTGAAGTTAACTGATTCCTTAGTTCTGATAAAACTAATTCGTTTTCATGTGTTAAAAACTCAATTTTCTTATTTTGATTACTAATTTTAAGATGATTTGAAATCCCTAAGCCTAAACTTGCAACAGATCCAAAGATGTTTAGTGCAGCAAAAATAAACGGGTTACGTTTTTCAAGGTTAGTGTGTCTTACTGTCCACATCAAAAGGTCACGAGCCAAAGATTCTGCCTCGTAAGTCTTATTTTACAAGTCTTGGGATAGCATCTCTGCGACTTTTAGTGTCGGTGCAAGCGAACTCTCTGTCTTTTATGCATTTCATTTAATGAAGCAGCAAACCTTGAAATGTCGCTCTTTAAGCTAGTGACATCATTCTCTGGGAGAAAAATTGCTTGCATGCGTACTTCTATAACTATATTACTTGCAGTAATAAATACGTCTTCTGTTCTCTACTATAGTGCCATATTTAAAATCTATACTTTTAGTTTTAGAGCTTTTCCCACACGAGAAAAATGTCTGAACGAACAATATCACTCCTAATAATAAAAACTTCATCTTGGAAACCTGTAATGAGAAAAATATATGTAATTACTCCTGTATTAAGAAGAAAAAAAAAATGTTAACATATAAGTTTCATAGATAAATAATAAAAAAAAAAAATCCCTCACTTCCGTCTCTCTTATTTTAATTTCTTATTTGAGCCAATGGTACAATCCTCTCATCAGTGGGTTGGGATACGTTTTGAACTCTAAATCTATTGGCCGTTAATGTTTCCAAAATGTTAAATGGGCCTTAAAACTTAGGTGTTAGTTTATAATTGAGTCCTTTACGTACATTTACCTGTATGTATACATTATCGCCCACGGTATATGTTTTAGTTGGCTTCGCTATTTTATCATGATTCTTTTTCATTATGATTTGTGAGTCTTCTAAATTCTTTCGAAGGATATCAAAACGACTTTTGCTTGCATTTATACATTCTTTTAAAGGATTTGATAAATTAGTTTTAGGCGTTAATACATGGAAAGGCGTTCTAACTGGGCTACCATACAATGCCTCGTGCGGCGACATTTTAATTGATATATGATATGCGTGATTCAGAGTACTTAGTACTGCAGGTATTGCAATATCCCAGTTGGGGTCTGATCCCCCGAGTGTTAATCTTAATATGTTTAAAACCTTCCTATTCGCTCTTTCCACTAGCCCATTCGACTCTGGGTGATAGATCATGGTATTGATTTTCTTCATGGTAAGGAATTCACACAATGAGGTAAGGAAATGATTATTAAATTCTCCACCCGAGTCTGAGATTATCATGTGTGGAATTCCATGTTTACAAATGTAACACTCGTAAAACTTCCTAGCGCATTCAATCGCAGTTTTAGTTTTAAGCGCTATCAGTTCTGTATATTGAGTCAAAGCATCTACAATTACTAAGAGGTGCTTATTTCCTCTGTCTGACTTGTAAAATCCTGTTAATAAATCTAAATGTATCCTTTCAAATGGTTGATTGGACACGGGATTAGCCCCTAGGCTGACAGGTGTTTTCGTGTGCCCTTTGTTTTCCTGACAACTGCGACAATTAGCTGTGTGTTTTTTTATATCTGTAAGCATCGTATGCCAATAAAACAATGATTTGGCTTTCTGTGACATTATGGAGAACCCTGGGTGTCCATGCAATGGATTTGCATGCAACCAATTTAGGACAGTGGATATAAGTGAGATTGGTACTACTACCTGGTCGTTAGTCACATGTGGTGTATTGCGGGTTTTCCTTGTCACGGATCTACACAGAATATTGTCTTTGATTATATAATTCTGCTGCGTATACTTTATATATTCCTTTTCCTTATGATTTCCTTCCAAAGCATTTATTATTTTTTCTAATTTCTGATCTTTTCTTTGCTCAGTCTGTAATAATTCAGCGCTCCAGCCCAGATCTTCCTGTTCAGATACAGTTTTAACAATAGGCATGGATGTTGATATATCTATTAATTCAGCTAATGGCTCCGTACAAGATGACACGGGGTTACGTGATAATGCATCAGCAATGATATTTGCTTTCCCTGGTAAATACCCAATTCTCGCGCCAAAATCTTGAATGATCAAATGTGACCGAGTTCGTTTGGGGCTGTGACTAAAGCCTTTAAAGAAGTCGGTTAGGGGTTTATGATTAGTAAGAACCTTGACGGGATAACCGTATATTATGAACTTAAAATGCACTAGTGAATTAACAATAGCTAGCCCTTCCTTGTCTATTACTGCATACTTACTTTCGGATGTTCTCAGTTTTCGTGAATAAAAAGCTATCGGGAAAAACTGTTCATCATATTGCTGAAGCAATACCCCACCTACTCCTAAGTCTGAGGTGTCAGTTGCAATGAAGAATTCCTTACCAAAGTCAGGAAATTTTGAGATAGGAGAACTACACAGTTCATCTTTCAAGGTATTAAACACCCGTTGATGCTGCTCAGACCATATGAAATCTACGCCCTTCTTCGTAAGATCAGTTAGGGGAGCGGCTATTATTGAGTAATTGCGTATAAAACGCCTGTAATATCCACTACACCCCAGAAATTGCTGTATTCCCTTGACATTAGTAGGTATCGGAAAGATACGGATAGCCGACACCTTATCGTGGACTACTTTAAGACCTTGGCTAGACACCGTAAAACCTAAATACAGTAGACTAATTGTGTCTTGCAAAATTCACTCTTACTAATCTTTACCCTTAAGTTATGTTGTCTTAGTCTCTGTAGTACTAGTTCTAATTTACGTAGATGTTCTTCTAAGGTATTGGAAAAGATTACAAGGTCGTCCATATAGGCATGCAATATATCCCCTAGCAAGTGTCCAAACACTATGTTAATCATTCTAGTAAATGTTATGGGAGCACAACGTAAACCAAAAGGCATACGTAAAAATTCATAATGTCCCCTGGCTGTGCTGAAGGCAGTGTATGGGATACTATCTTCTTCTAATGATATCTGGTGAAAGCCTTTAAGTAAGTCCAAACTGGTAAAATATTTATTCTGACCTAACAAAGATAAAATATCGTCAGTACATGGCACTGGGAATCGATCAGGGATCGTTTCCTCATTTAGGCGACGGAAATCTACTCAGATACGCCATATACAATCTTTTTTCGGTACAACTATTAATGGAAAATTATAAGGGCTGTTCGATTTCCTAATGACTCCTTCTTCTAGCATTTTACCTACTTCATCATTTATCTCATTCTGGAATTTCATAGGGAGTCTGTACGAGAGAACATAAATTATTTTCTGCTTGTCCTTTAACATTATTTGATGTTCGATAACATCTGTTTTTCCTAAGGATCCATCCGTAGTGGAAAAAAAATCATGATATTCAGTTAAAAGTCCAAAGAATTTCTGCTGAATTTCTTCTTGAATGTTTTTATTGATTTTATTTTTAATAGATTGCAAAAGGGATTCATCCGCAACTGATTGAGCGTGATTGATTTCAGCGACAGTAAGAATACGATGTTTATAAACTTCTACATCCAAGATATGTTGATTTTTGTGAATTACTAAAGTGGTATTTAAATGATTACAGACTTCAATATTACATTGTTGTTTTGAGCCTACTGTATACATAGCTTGTGTGACGGACAATCTGTTAGTTTTCAAAGTGTCGGAAAGGATTAATATTTCAGATCCCGGTAACGTTTTCTTTACTTGCACTATTAAATTCGAAGTTACGTTCGGCTCGATAGATTGCGTGCTAGATGATATTACGGGTGAACAAGAATTCTGTTGGGTCGCGTATATTATTTCTTTATTAATGAGACAAGTTATTGGTTCTTCAACGTACGTCACTGTTTTATTTGTCGTCTCCTTTTTATCCAAAACTGATTTTAAGGTATTAGAAGACTTATAGAATTTTCCTTTGATATACACGCCGTGCTTGGCAGGGGCTAAGATAATGTTTTGATTGCCCATAGACGGGTATCCTATAATTACAGCTGGATACATATCAATGTTTTGTACAACAACAAAGGTATCGGCAAACGTGCGCTTACCGACCTTGTACTGAACATGAGTTACGCCTATTACATTTAATTCATTATTTCCTATACCCGAGAGCCTTACTCCAGACTTCTCTATAGGGAAGTTCGAAAACAACAAATGATGTGTCCTCAAATCCATGATATTACGTGGACTACCAGAGTAAAAAAATAATGTAAAGGATCGGTGTTCTAAATTTACAGCATATAATGTTGGTCGTAACTCATTTTGGCTTATTATTGTGTGAATTTGTTGCAAATCTACGGGAGCATGCACTGATTTATTTGATTCGGTCGTGTGTTTCATAGGAAAATCTATTGCCTCACAATGATCTGATAAAACATTAAATTGATTATTTAATACTACTGATGTTGATATGAATGACCCAACATCACTTTCTTCCCCATTGGAGTTAATTATGTGGTATTTGCTTTGCTCTGCACATTCTGAAAATTAGTCTGACCTTGCAAGTTCTGGGTAGACGGCCCAGGATCAGAGTTATTTGAAGAACTGTTTGTTTTTGATTTTGAACTGCATTGACGTTTGGCTGTTTCTTCTTATTGAACTGAGGATTTTTCTTTTTATTTCCATAGGGAACTGACTGTGGAATTGACTGTGTATTTCTAGGATTCTGTTTTTGATTACGCGAGTAGCATCGACTATATGAATGAGTTGAACTATTATGTAACGAACAATATCGCGTTCTGCAGTCTGCGATCAAGTGACCTTGACGTTTGCAATTATAACACGTCATTCCTGCAACTTGACTATTATTAACTACGTTTACTTGTTGTGGCTTAGTTTCATTTTTTGCAAAAACTTGTGTAAACAAGGGATCAAGATCAGTACACTTAGACATGTGTTTCTTTATCTGTTTATACACATCCAATTCTGTACTTTCGGGCGTTAACTTTTTATCAGAACACCGCACTAAAGCTTCTGGCAACATAAGTGTCATGCAGGTTAAATACATTAATCGTAAGAAATCTTTCACGGAGATGTTATCTCTAGTAACCCAAGTGGAATTACCTAAAATATCTTGATATTTGTTTAGCCTATCGGCATTGAGAGCTGCTCTTTCTATGATATTAAGCCGAGTCAAAGTGGCTTGATTAAGTGTATTTCTTAATGTTAAAACTACATCTAAGGCTTCCTCACCGCCATAGATCGCACGTAGCCTAATTTTGAAATCATCCCATGTAACTGCCTCTTGAAAGGAAACTCCCCTCAAGTACTCACTCGCATCTCCTTTAGAAAAGTCTGTAAATCTTTTAGCTTCTTGTAATTGTACAAATGGGTCTATGATTTGTTTAGCATTTAAGTGAGCGTCGACGGAAGAAATCCAAGACTCGACATTCTAAGGTAAGAACCCATTGACCTGACCTTGAAAAGGAAGGATAGCTGAACGTGCATTTACTAGTGTTACAATGGGAGTGGGGATGGGGTTACTAGGTCCGGGGGTGGGGTTACTCGGACTCACAGGAGGCGTCATGTTTACTTTACTTTTTTTTGTATCTCTACGACTCCTTGCAATCCTATCAAAATATCTATATGAATACAGACGTCCACTGCGTAAACGCATAAGCACTATACAATAAAGATTATAACATAATCCCCCAAAACAATGATACTAATATAAAGATATTTCCCGAGAACTTCTGAAAGAAAACGGAATTAGCACAGAGAAAAAAAAATTCTAGATGAGAATTCGAAGTTGAATACAGTTTCCTTTAATGAAAGAAAAAATGAAGATTTGCAAACAACTCACCTCAGCAATAATGGATGATCGACTCGTGATAACAACACTTCACTGTCTAAAACTGAAATGAATAAAGAAATGTACTTAGCTTGAGTTTATATGGGCGAAGGGCGATGTCGTCATTTCCTCTCTCTCTCTCTGGTTTGCGAGAGTTTAGCTGTTTGGGTGAATGTTTTCGGTCTGATTTCCCGTCGTAATGTTGAATGTGGTGCTTCCTGTATATGATTCTTGAATGTTTAATAAACGTTGATAAAGTTGAATGTCAGTCCTTCGTTTTCTTAAGATGTTGATTGAAGATCCAGTTCCTCAGTTTGTATAATATTTATAGTTGATATTCGATGCGTTCATTTCTTCGGTGGACGTAGATACTTTGTCAAAATTGTAGATTCATTACTGTTGTAACTGCTAAGTATTACAGTTTAAATTGCTGGTTCTTAAAGTTGATTCTCTGGTTATTAAAGTTGATTAGCTGGTTCTTAAAGTTTAAACACTGCCACCAATTGTTGGTGTGGTACTGTTATAAACACACATTATGATTCCAATCAAATGTCTCTTCAATGTGCTATGTATTTTTAGACTTGCAGGGTACTTCTGAATAAGTCTAAGTAAGTTAACTTTTAAAACAGTTTATTAGCAGCTCCATCACAGGAGTATAGATGGTTTGGTCGGATGACCATTCCGTTTGAGATGTTGACAAGAACTAACCAAAATATAATGTCTGATGATAACGTATACTTAATTATCTCAGCATTTATGTAAATATGTAAACACAACATTAATACAGGAAGCCATCTAGATCCGGTGAGACACTTAACTCTTTCTCACGGTATACTTTGTATTGTGTTTACTCTTCATGAAAAATGTTACATTGCAAAGGTTTAGCTTTTGCATCCTGTTTATGACTGACTTGGCATTTTTCACACTCCTCCTATCTTCTCCATTGATCCCTTGGGTCATGGATTTAATCATGTAATTTACAAACATTACATATATATATATATATATATATATATATATATATATATATATATATATATACAGTGAACCCTCGTTTATCGCGGTAGATAGGTTCCAGACCCGGCCGCGATAGGTGAAATTCCGCGAAGTAGTGACATCATATTTACCTATTTATTTAACATGTATATTCGGACTTTTAAAACCTTCCCTTGTACGTAGTACTGTTAACAAACCACCCTTTAATGTACAGAACACTTCATGCATGTACTACAGCACCCTAAACTATAACAGGCACAAATATTAAAGGCGATTTTATATCATGTGTTTCCTAAACACCTAAAAAGCACGATAAAAAATGGCAACCAATGTTTTGTTTACGTTCATCTCTGATCATAATGAAGAAACAAACTCATTTAGTGTACACATATATGTATAGGTTAGTTTTTGCATCGATTATATTGATTATACAGTATGTTGATTTTGTTATTACCAATGTTTTACTCTATTTTTCTTAGGACTTCCAAATTAAATGTTTTTCTTTATGACGCCGCCTGAAACGACGGCGTCATAAAGTACTGTACGCTCAGTAAACAACCACGCTCAGAACAAACAAGGCATTTAACGCGCATGATGATAGTGATAAATAATGATACAGTACAGTATTTACAGTAAAAGCATTTACAAAATATGTTACCTTACAAATATAATTTACCGTATCTATATAAAATCATACAGTACTGTACAGTACATATTGTAACGTAGCAAAGCAGGAAAACAATTTACGAGAGAGAGAGAGAGAGAGAGAGAGAGAGAGAGAGAGAGAGAGAGAGAGAGATTGTTTTACGTACGTACTGTAAATGTAAATTTAAAAAAAAAAATCAATTTACGAGAGAGAGAGAGAGAGAGAGAGAGAGAGAGAGAGAGAGAGAGAGAGAGAGAGAGAGAGAGATTGTTTTACGTACGTAAATGTAAATTTTAAACAAAAAAAATATGATAGGTTACAACATGTAGACTTTTAAAACCTTCCCTTTAACTTAATGCATACAGTACAGTACTAAACTATAAAACAGGCACAAATACAGTATTAGAATGTGAGAATATTAAAGTAAAAAATAAAGATTGTTACTGTACTCACCACGAAAGAATTTCAAGAAAAACTTGAATGATGATGGCGATGAATTTGCTGCACAGTAGAAATGATGATGATGAAGCTGATGATGTGTTCTACTGTGCAGCCAGGTAGTATTTTACGTCTCTTCAGACGGAGGTGTCTTTTCCTGGGACACCTCTTCAACTTCTTCCTGGGAAACTTCTTCAATTTCTTCCGAAGGCGTAGTAGCAGGAGGAACTGGCTCTTTTTTGCGAGGCTGGAAGAACATTGTGATCGGAAGTTGTTGCCGCTGCTTCTTTTTTCGATCTAAGAGCATCTTGTAGGGAGTCATTATGTCATCAACCTTGTTGCAGAATTGCATCGACCGAACCATATCCTCGTCCCACTCTTGCAACATGTCTTTCAACTCCTTCGCATGGTTGCAGGCCTTGGCAAGCCGTTCTAATGTTAAGCCCGTTTCTTCGACATTTTCTTGGGTCTCTTCCTGGGTTTCACTCTCTTCTTCGCTTGCCGATTTCGTCAGGTCTTCGAGGTCTGCGTCAGTTAGGGGCTGGGAATGGCAGTCCAACAACTCGTCGACGTCTTCAGTCGTCATGTCGCCAAACCCATCACCTCCAATTATGGCAGCCAACTGCACAGATTTGCGTATTGCAGAGTGTTGGATTTCAGCAGGTGTAAATCCCTCGTCGTCGTAAACAATCTCGGGCCACAACTTCTTCCAGCTCGCATTCACGGTTGCAGGTTTCATCTCTTGCAGTGCCTTCTGAATATTCTGCAGGCACGTGGCTATGGTGTACTGCCGCCAGTACGCCTTCAAGTTAAAATCTTCATCCTCATTATCTTGGGCAGCATCCACACACGCAACGAGGTCCGCCAAGGTATTCTTCGTGTAGAGGGCCTTGAACGCCCTGATAACCCCCTGGTCCATCGGTTGAATTAATGACGTGGTGTTGGGTGGCAGGAACTCAACCTGAATGCCCTCATGCGACAGGTCAGTTGCGTGTCCACCAGCGTTATCCATAAGGAGAAGGATCTTGAATGGCAAGCCCATCTCTAAGAGATATTTGCTGACTTGCGGGATAAAACACTGATGGAACAAGTTGGAAGTCTGCATATTCGTAATCCATGCTTTTTGATTATGCATCCAGTACACGGGAAGGAGATTCTTATTTTTTTTTTTCAAAGCGCGTGGATTTTTCGACTTATAAATAAGCCCCGGCTTTAGCAAAAATCCAGCAGCATTGCCACACATCACGAGGGTAACGCGATCCTTGAATGCTTTAAAGCCAGAGGCTTTGGCTTCCTCTTTGAACAGGAAAGTTTGCGACGGCATTCTCTTCCAAAACAAGCCGGTCTCATCCATATTAAAGACTTGTTCCGGCTTGTATCCACCTTCGGCGATAATATTCTTGAATGTCTGGTTCGCGTAAGTTTCAGCAGCGGCAGTGTCAGCCGAAGCAGCCTCGCCATGCAAGGAAACGCTTTTCAGGGCAAAGCGTTTCTGAAACTTCGCGAACCATCCTTTGCTGGCGGAAAAACGTTGTTTCTGTGGCTGGGAATCAGTGGATGTCCCTGGTTGAGGATCATCTGCATCATCATCTTCTTCAGCATGGTTGCCGTCGTCGTCTTGAGGTTCCTTTGCAGCAAAATTCTCATACAAGCTCAAAGCCTTTGTTCGGATGGTGTTCGTATCCAAGGCTATGTTCTTCTTCCGGCAGTCGGCAATCCACACAGCTAAAGCACCTTCCATGCGTACGATCGTTTTATTACGTGTTGTAACGACTCGCTTCGCTGATCTGCTAAAGGTGATTGCAGCCGTCTTTCTAATGTTCGCCTCGTCCTTCTTGATATAGCGAACAGTAGATTCGTTGATCCCAAAATGGCGCGCAGCGGACGCGTAACTTCTACCATCTTTTAACATATCGAGAAGCGTAACCTTCTCAGCAATCGTCATCATCCTTCGGTGGCGTTTAGGCTCACTACCAGCCTTAGTAGAAGCAGAACGCTTGGGAGGCATTGTACAGTAGGATTTGACAAAAAGTTCAACTTACAAAGGTCGCACACAGCACAGATTAAACTTCACAAACTTAAGAACGTCTACTCAGCGATACGCGGGAACAGAGAGTGGACGACCCGGGCCCGCGAAAACCTAGATGCTGGAAGCTGGAGATGAGGGCAAAACACCAATCACAGGCTAGATAACAAAACTTGAGTTCTGATTCGTCATCTATCAGCGCTTGAACCTATCACAACCCGTCTTACAGTATATGATGCGTAGGTTACCAACTCATACAAGATACCCCGCGCATACCGTACGTACAGTATTAATAATAATAATAATAAATAATGATAATAATACAATACAGTACTGTAATAATAATAATAATAATGATAATAATAACAATCATAATTTTATTAACAACAACAACAATAATAATAATAATAACAATAATAATAACAGCTTTACGTATGCTACAGTATTTTATTCTTTTGTAGGATGTGTATGTCTCTCTCTCTCTCTCTCTCTCTCTCTCTCTCTCTCTCTCTCTCTCTCTCTCTCTCGTACGCTTATTCGAAATGTGATTTTTGCAACAAAGAATATTATTGGATGCAGTACTACGTACGTATACATACAAAAGATTCATGGAAAAGAAGCACATCCATTACATTTGTAGTACGTACAGTAGTAGCCATCAGCAGCCTTACACCATTCTAATATTGTATGACTGCATCTGATTTGCGTTTCATGTTCAATTCAATTTTACTACGTACTGTATACAGTACTGAATTATCGTATGATAATAATACAGTAATAATAATAATAATAATAATAATAATGATAATAATAATAAAATAATAATTTTATTAACAACAACAACAATAATAATAATAATAACAATAATAATACACGTAATAGCTTTACGTATGCTATTTTATTCTTTTGTAGGATGTCTCTCTCTCTCTCTCTCTCTCTCTCTCTCTCTCTCTCTCTCTCTCTCTCTCGTACGCTTATTCGAAATGTGATTTTTGCAACAAAGTATATTATTGGATGCAGTACTACGTACGTATACATACAAAAAAATCATGGAAAAGATGCACATCCATTACATTTGTAGTATAGTAGCCATCAGCAGCCTTACACCATTCTAATATGGTATGACTGCATCTGATTTGCGTTTCATGTTCGATTTAATTTTACTACGTACTGTATACAGTACTGTATTATCGTATGATCACATTCTCTTTTCGTGTTTTATTTCTTTCTGTGCTGAATTATATATCATATGTAATGCAATGAACAATCAGTAAGAGCAGATATTACTAATTACAGTATTAATGGAATTACAGGTAACAAAATATCGTATTTGGGGGTCTTCAGATTTCGCGGTATTTTCGAAATTTCCGGAAAATCCGCGATATGTATATATATATGGGTTTTGGAAAAAACCCGCGAAGTGGTGAATCCGCGATGGTCGAACCGCGAAGTAGCGAGGGTTCACTATATATATATATATATATATACACACACAGTAGAGTCCCGAACTATGCTTGTTCGAATTATACGATTCCCCTTTTATGCGACTTCTATTTTTCAAAAATAAATTTTCTGTATCTGCGAAACTGTTCAAAGTCTGCTAGTCAAGCACTATAAAATGTATCAAATCTATTGTCTTTCTAAGCATATCGGTAGCCCTAAATACGGTAATTTATAATAAATTTTACAAAACAATATTAACATTACATCTTATTAACATAATTTCATAATGAATAGCCTATTTAAGGATAAAATTCCACATCAACAATGAAATCAACTGTTAACTGTGCGAGTCCAGCTGACAAAATGTAAACAGAATTGTGGTTACGTTCTCGGCAATCATTATCTTTCTCCAACCTTATGATAATGGTGATGGTAGTGTTAATGATGGTGTATTAAAGCACTTTTTTTGTTTAGTACAGTATATACAAAAGCCTTATTTTTCCCCCCGGCCGTTCAAGGTTTTCACGAGTAAACTGGGTTCGTTTATCGGCAGTGAATAGCCTAAACTACGGTAACGAGTCGGCAATATTTTGTCATATTTTAAACAGTACACATTTGATTTGCAAAGATTAGTTTTGTAGAGTAGACGGTTAAATAAAAATTCTCTCTCTCTCTCTCTCTCTCTCTCTCTCTCTCTCTCTCTCTCTCTCTCCGTAAGAAATAAAACCCTAGTTAACATATGGCAACTTGAGTTTAAGAATGAAATTAACATGACAATTGTTAGTTGTGGCGATCAATTCCTCGCTTCAGGAGGTACACGAAACAAAAACACGGCATTCGATTACAACAGCTGATTCTCTCTCTCTCTCTCTCTCTCTCTCTCTCTCTCTCTCTCTCTCTCTCGTGTTATACAATACTTACAAATAGATGAAGAAACCAAAATCTGTTTTCTTAAAGTGTCAATTAAATACAAAACAAAAAAATTATACCGTGTATACATCCATTTCAATCATAGCTTAAAATACGGTATCCGATTTTGCCAGCAAACCACTATTTTTTAGGAAACACCATTCTATTCCAGAAAATCTTTACTCTTTAAATAGTCAATTGCGCTATAATAAAACATGTACTTGGGTTTTTAAATTTCGGGTGTGTTTTAAAAATCGAGTATTGCTGATTTCTTTTTGTTTTACTTTTGGCTGTGATTAGATCAGCTGATGTCTAGCCTCCGCTCTCACGAATATGCACGTACGAATACGTTAACAAAGAATTGTTTACACCATTTCTTAATTTATTCAAACCATCAATACAGTTAATATTACATAAGGACCAATGTGTTATAAAGTATATTTATTGTTTAGTACATTTAAAACCATCTCTCTCTCTCTCTCTCTCTCTCTCTCTCTCTCTCTCTCTCTCTCTCTGTCACATCGAACGTAATAGCGGTAACCTAATTGTTCGATGACTTTAAAAATAGGCCTAGTACTTTCTTCTTTTACCATTTTTGCATATGGTTTTCCTAACTGAAGTTAGGAAAAGTATTTTGGATATGGAAAGGACAATTATCTTTCGTAACAGTTTAGAATTATCGTAAATTATCATTCTGTCATTAGCAGCAGTTTGCTATTGTGGATTAAACGCATAAGGAAAAAAAAGATTTCCAGCTTTGCTACGAATTTAGGAATTTATATGGATACGGTAAGTAAAATATTTGTAATAACAATGTTTACTAAATGTTTGTAATATCATTAGTTATCACTTTGATCATGTGTGTTTAATGCGTTGGTTTGTTTATTATGGTCGAAGATGGAGCGTAAACAAATGGAAGGTTTCCATTTCAGGCGGCGTCATAAAGAAAAACATTATATAAATGGGATTCACTTCATTTATTTGGAAGTTCTTAGAAAAAAATTAAGTAGAGCATTGGTAATAACAAAATCAACATATAATCAATATTGGTAAGATTGCTGTGGATGCAAAAACTAACCTATACACAGATGTGTAAATGCGTCTGTTTCTTCGT
Organism: Palaemon carinicauda; assembly: GCF_036898095.1. Classification (NCBI taxonomy): domain Eukaryota; kingdom Metazoa; phylum Arthropoda; class Malacostraca; order Decapoda; family Palaemonidae; genus Palaemon; species Palaemon carinicauda. The sequence continues at coordinate 95,227,094 of NC_090731.1, read as the reverse complement.
TATGATCAGAGAAAAACGTAAACAAAACATTGGTTGTCGTTTTCTATTGTGCTTTTTGGCGTGTTTAGGAAACGCATGATATAAAATCGCCTTTATTTTGATAATTTTGGATTTTCAATCATACAACAAAAGCTAGTCTATAGAGTGATGGTTTTGCTATTCACCAGTTGTCTTAAACAATAGATATGACAAACATTAAAATTTGTCTGTATTTTGGGTCGTGTTATAACGGGAAATATACAGTGTTTACACCCATCCTGGTTGTAATTTTAACCATTTTTCAAGTTATTAGAACTTTGAAGTATATTAAATGTTTGATTTATTTACAAGAACAATTTGATATTATAAAGAAATACAGTACAGTACAAAGAAAGTAATGGAAAAGGGTAGTAAACACATTTGAATAAGCAAGTTGCCGGTTGCCATGGCCAAATGTAATTATTTCTGTTAGTTGTGTTTCGAAATCTGCGATTTTCCATTTATACGAGGTCATTCATCGACCAAATTCTCGCATAATTCGGGACCCTACTTTATATAATTTATATATATATTTATATATATGTATATATTTATATATTTATAAATATATATATATATGTGTGTATATAAATATATATATATATATATATATATACATGTATATGTTTATATATATTTATATATATATATATATATATATATATATATATATATATATATTATCTATCTGTCTATCTATCCATCCACAGGCTATGATTGTGGTTAAAAAAAAAAAGTATGTTTCAAGGGTACGGGAGCTTTTACATCTGCTATTTAAAGTGAAGTAATGGTTGTTATTTGTCTATTTAATGTAAGCACCTCACCACCTCTTGAAGCTGGAATTGAGTGACCTCTGCTGACGAATTTATTGAACACTATATTTCCCTTTTGAACCTAAATTTTTCTCTGGCTCCTCTCTCACTTTGGATATGAAAATAAAAACAAAACTACATGTGTACTATTCTTGACTACATGTGCAAACAATAAGTCATAAAAGTTATTGGAAATCTCATTTTATATTCTAAACTCTAAAATATTAGTTTGAAGGGAAGCTCCTTGCAATTTATATACAGGTATACCTTGAGTTATGTTGTTTCGAATTCAGTCACTTTCGATTATAAGTCAGCTGTGAAAAATAATATATGGTATGATGGAAATAAACTTTAAGCTATTTTATTCTTTATATCAGTCCACCACAGATATTGAAGTTATATCACCAGAAAAGCACTAAAATACTTACAATTTGATTACTGTACAATAAATAAGAATAAAGGTGTGCAAAATCATATTTAAATGCATATATTCACAGCAAATGTTATTTGTATGATTATCATAAATCTTAGAGAACGAAATATGGAAACATCTGTGACTTCGTGTTGTTGTTGTCTCTCTTATTTGGCAGTCTTTAAGAGCTTAAGTGTTTTCCACGGTAGTTCCAATATGCATGAAGTTTAAAAAGTTAATTGTGTTCTATTAATGCATTTTTGTATTTTCAATTTCAAGTGCATTTAACAATCAGCAACTATTTACTCTTTTATTTTCGGTTGTGATCAGCCAATTTCAAGACTTTATCGAGAATATGCTTATGTAGGAATAACAAGAATATCGTCTGTATAATTTCTTAACTCAATACAAATTCCTAATGGAAATTACATCAGCACCAATTTGTTATAGAATATCATCGTTTACATACATTTTGTTTGTAGATATTATTATTAATTATATGAATATGTTTCTCTCTCTCTCTCTCTCTCTCTCTCTCTCTCTCTCTCTCTCTCTCTCTCTCTCAGAGGTGCCTTACAATACACATATATGACAGATTTGACAGAAATCTGGGTTCTTTAATATGTCAGTTATATACAACACAAAAATGTACTTATAATTTTCTTAAATCTATGCTCGATCATATGGTGGCCTTAAAGCACGCCATTCGATTTCGCAGATAAAGGTTTAAAGGCCGCTCGTGAATGGCGGAGGCTAGCAACAGTTACATTGCCCTATCAAGCAGGACAATGCCCTAGAGACTGATCATATATACATATGATCAGTGCCCATGCCCCCTCTCAACCCAAGCTAGGACCAAGGAGGGCCAGGCAATGGCTGCTGATGAATCAGCAGATAGACCTATAGGCTCCCCCAAACCCCCATCCCTAGCTCACAAGGATGGTGAGATTGCAGTGACCAAAGAAACTTAACGAGTTTGAGCAGGACTCGAACCCCATCAGCCACCAGCATAATGTATATTCACTGAAAGATATCTTAAAATAATCCTTATTTTCGATGTTATCTGAATTTCGTTGAATCATTTTTGTACTATTTTTTTACTAATGATATTCAAGGTGTACTGTATTTTAACAACTGATATTAACATTTTTTTTTATTTTGGTTTTGTTACCTCCGCCAAAAAAGTTGGAAGGCTGTTATGTTTTAACCACATTTTGTGTGTATGTTTGTGAACAGCTTCCTGGCCACAATTTTAAATACTGTAGTAGATTAATGAAACTTGCAGGGATTAACTGGTATGTAAAAAGCTGGAAATGATTAAATTTTGGAAGGTCAAGGTCACGGTCAAGCAAAATATCCAATTCTCGTAATCAGCCATAAGTTTGGATATCGTTGTCACAGAGACTTTAAACTTAGTTCATATTTGAGTGTTGAAAATCCATGACAATTGATACATGTTAAGGTTGAAAGTCAAGGTTGAGTCCAAGGTTAAGGTGAAGCAAAAGGTCAAATTCCGGTTAACCATATTGCTACAATTTTAATCGTAAAGTAATGAAACTTGCAGGGATTTTAGTCTTTTATGTAAAGAGTTGTTAAGGTCGAAGGCCAAGGTCAAGCAACAGGTTAAATTCCGGTCATCTACCTTACGGCCACAATTTTGATCATAAAGCAATGAATGTTGCAGGGATTTTAAGCTTGTGTAAAGAGCTGAAAATTATTAATTGATTCTGGGAAAGGCACACTTGGTTTCAAGAAATAATCTGCAGTGGCGGAGGTCTGCACTCTATGTGCCTTTCTAGTTGTTAGCTGTTTCGAAGGTCATGATGGTATCGTAATTATACCCATACTATATAATTTACAGAGTATTGCTTGTTATGGAAATTGGGCTGTAATCAGCTATAGTTTTTCAACCTTTCATGGAATCCTTGAAGAAAAGAACCCAGTTCAAGGAAATTTTGACTTGTTTTTTATCAACCCCTTCACTTTGATGACGTCGGGATACATCAATAAATGCCTGGTGATACACACAGTGACGTCCAGAGACGTCATTATTATTATTATTATTATTATTATTGTTGTTGTTGTTGTTGTTGTTGTTGTTGTTATTATCATCATCATTGAAAGCTTTGATATAAACCATATTGAGATTGAAATTACTCAAATATCCTACTAAAGATTATAGGACATGGTCATGTATCACAAACAGTTCACATGAGAAGTTTCACTAAAAGATCTCCTCCTTTCCCTGATATCAGTCCCTCCTCTTCTCTCTACACCCAGCCAACAAAGTCTTTGGGATTCTGGTTTCTATTTCCGATTGTATAAGAGCTACTTACCTCTGCCAACGAAGTTGGAAGGAAGTTATGTTTTTGCCCCTGTTTGTTTGTGAATAGCTTCCTGGCCACAATTTTAATCGTTGAGTAATGAAACTTGCAGGAATTAACTTATGTAAAAAGCTGGAAATAATTAAATTTTGGAAGGTCAAGGGCATGGTCAAGCAAAAGATCTAACTCTCGTAATTAGCCATAAGCTGGGACTTCATTGACAGAGCGACTTCAAACTTGGTTCATATTTGAATGTATGGTAATCTACGTCAATCAGTACATGTTAACGTCAAAGGTCAAGGTCGAATCCAAGGTCAAGCAAAAGGTCAAATTCTGGTCATCAACTGTACTGCTGCAATTTTAATAGTAAAGTAATGAAACTTGCAGGGATTTTAAATTATGCAAAAGCTGGAAATAATTCAATTTTGGAAGGTCAAAGGTCAAGGTCATGGACAAGCAAAAGTTTGAGAATCAAGCTGCCCTGGCGGAGGTCTGCGCTCTACTGACTACTCCTCCAGTTTAGTCGGTTTTCATGTTATTTTAGTGTGTTTTTATGCTGCCATGTCGAATCACACCACACAATGTAGCCAATGGCTATACTACCTTAGTCATTATTCAAACTCCCCCGACACCCTCAACTTAGAGATGTAGATCCTCATATTTCGCCTTACCACCAATCAAAATATTTGCAATTCTAGTTCTTATTCTAGAGTTTGTAATGTCTATTTTAGTGTATTTCTCTATATTGTCATAGTGTTCAAATCACAGAGAAAGCACATAATGTAGGTATTCAAACACCATCGAATCTCCGACTCCAACTAAAATGTTTTACCAGTAAAGCAAGGGCAAACCGGACGAGATTTACAGTGTCTTTTCTTATTTTATTTCTTTTTTTTCTCAACTATCATTTCTACAAAATATCATGTCCTATATATTTCATATTAGTATTGTTCATATTTTTACAAGTAAAAGTTAGCTTACTGTCATAATTTCCATTTATTGCCATGCTAAGCAGTATTCGTTATGTTCTTACATGTGCAGTCTATGTCAAAGCCTTTGAAATATACAAAACAGGAGTGATCTAATTCATAGTAACAATCACACACAAGGTGGAATTAAAGTAAAACGAACAAACCTTATGTCTAATGAACTAAATTTATATCACATCTCACTCTCTCTCGGGCCAGAGATATGTTTCTTTCGTAATCAGTTTTTTTTTGTTTATCGTATACCTCATAAGTTATACATTATAGAATACTTCTTGTGTCAAAGAAAAAAAAATTGATGTTTTCATTTTATTTCTGTATAACGTTAAGTCCATTATGACTGACTAGTAGTTTTATATCTTTCGATGGCTATATATCGTGGAATTGTTACGGAATAACATTCTCATCAATGAATATAAAGTTGTTTTTACACATAGAATAACAGTCCTTTAACATTATTTAGGGAAAATTATGTAAAACAAGTTTCTGAAAAAATATTCTATAATCACTTCACAATGAATGGAAAAAGTATTTTGGTTTAGAGTAAAATACGATAGAAAATAAAGCAAACTTCTTAAATGTATTCTGGAATCAGAAGTAAAACAAATAAACATGGAAATGTAGGTTATTATGGAGGAAGTAAGCAACAAATGTAATATATAGCTGATCTGTTGCCTCGTAATAATGTTGAAAAAAAAAAAGCGTACGCCTGTGGTATTATGTCTTATTTTTTATCATAGTCTTATAAGAGGAGTGGATAGACAAAAGAGGTTAGATATTTCATAAAAGGGGAATGGTTGAAAGATTTTGAAGAAATTAAATGTAAAATTACATTGTGAGGGTAGTAAGATTTGAGGCCAAAAAGTTTAGTGGAAGGAGCAGGTAAGACGGGCCACCAAAAACATTAGCAGTGAAACTTAGCTGAATGGATGCATTTGCAAAGAGGATTGCTGCATTCACAATAATTGTTGAGAATGTCAGTTCTCATTCATCAATGATCCATACCAGGTGGCAGTACATAAAGTAACATGTCCACCCAGCCATGCCTTACAATACCCTCAGACACTCCTAAGTGGTCCGTCACAGCCAAAGGCGGAATCAAGAATGATGCACTTCACAACCTCTTTCCACAAGCCAAAAGAGAGTCGTCATAAAATCTATTCAATTATATCGTATTACAATTGTTTCCAAGAGCTAAATATTTATCATCTCTTTCAAAGGGAGGAAATATATATTCATGTGTGTGAATGCCTATATGCCTGAGTATAGATACACAGTAATAAATAATGTTTTCTTCTAAGTATAGAGGAAAGTTGTGTTCACAGATAATTGGATTGGGAAATCTATGGCCAATCTCTCTCTCTCTCTCTCTCTCTCTCACTCTCTCTCTCTCTCTCTCACTCTCTCTCTCTCTCTCTCTCTCTCTCTCTCTCTCTCTCTCTCTCATATCAGTAGACAAGTTTGTTTATTGTATGCCTTGTAATTATACTTTATTGTAGACATTTTATGTCTAAGGAAACCGATATTTTTCAACATTCTTTTACAAAGTGAAATATTTTATTGACTAGTTTTTAAAATATATTTCGAAGGCTATCTGTGATGAAATTATTACGTAATCATTTTGGTTTTTCAAAAACTCTTGAATAATAAACTGTGCCATCCTATACTTTTACAAAAAATAAAAAAATAGAATATATCATAATACACAAAATCCTATCAACACTGAATTGTTCAAAATCCTTTAATCAAAACACGGCCCTGTTATCCCCAATACTTGAAACAGACTCAATCGATCCCAAGGGTCTGGCCACCAAAAATATATATTATATTATGGTCCCATAGTCTGGGAACCAAAAACGGATTTTGAGCGAAGCGAAAAATCTATTTTTGGGTGAGATAGCCATGGCGTCCTGATGGAAGGTTCCTTTTTGGTAGCTTCCTTGGGTATATAACTACTAAATATTCCCAGAGAATTTAACCACAGGTTATCACAGAATTCTAACTTCTGGAGCGAGTATCCTAAAGGTTTCCCTTTAAGACATCGTATATCAACAGGGGACGCATGTATTAACGCGCCACATAGCTATCTACACCCTACATAGAGTTAACACTTCGATGTGTAGGGGCGGAGAATAGCTGGGGAGCCGTTCCACAGCTAATCTCGTTCGTGGCTACTTTTGCTACTCGAGACGTAAACAAACGGGCGCCATTGCTAAATGACGTCACGTCCGTCCTCATCCTGAAGCCAGTTGCTTGCTGATCACCATGATACAGCAGAGCAGGGTGGGACCTGAAAAACTGGACGAAGTAGCAGGAAGGGTCCATCAGGACGCCATGGCTATCTCACGCAAAATTAGATTCCGTTTTTTGGGCTCAAGCCATGGCGTCCTGATGGAAGAATACCAGAGAATCAATGTATCGTGGTAGATTTTCCCCTTTTAGTGTAAGTGCCGAGGGCTTTGAACAGGTTAGCATAGTAATCTTAATAGAAGAACCGTAGGGAAGAGAACTTCCTGCCCCCCTAGCAGTGAAGTCCCCACGGTCCATGCCGAAGATCAAAGTGGTCATCGAAGGGCTACTCACCTTGCTGGGAGAACCTGAAGAACTTGGAGACAAGACTGAATGGTTGGCATTCATATAGGAACATTCTCAAGGGCAGACAAGTGGTGGTTAGGCACTGTATGTTAATGGAGAATTGTCTGGTCTCTAAGATATGAAGTAAGTAAGTATTCGTGTAGGAATATTACATTGCACAGGTGAGTATATAATAAGGGTTGAAACCTTAGTAATCTTCATCAACCATAAGAGGAAGGGGATAATAAAACTATGACAGATGTGTATTTCATAGTATAAGTAGGAGCGGATTGAGACGCACAAGTAATAAAATAGAAATTTTATTTCACAATTGCAGAATATATTAATGAAATGCAATAAATATGTAAAAGTAATTTACAACAAATTATAATGTACATAGTAATGAAAGACGTGCTCTTGAATCTGAAAGAGAATTTCAAAATTATTAGTAGGCACTCGTTCCAGAGGAACGTCAGTCTTTAAAATTAAAACACATCATGATCTAGGCATGCAGCACTCGTGTGACGACTATGACATTTCACCTGGGATAAGAACAGTATATGAAAAACACTAAGTGTTTTTGAAATCACTACGTATCACTCGAGGGTCAACATAGGCACCCGTAGAGTTAGAGTCCCAAGTAACTCACTGTTCTATGCAGAGTTAGGTGCAGGTTTCATAACACTACCTGCGGCTACCACAAAATGTTTGACTTCGTGCACTGGTTTCGCATAATGTTTGAAGAAAACGCGCGAAGATTTCCAGCCTGTGAAACTCTTAAGGCTTTCGAAATCCATACTCTGAAAGAAATTCAGAGACGATGCAACTTTTCTAGGATCGTGACCGGCGGGTGTACTGTCAGGATCCGCTCTGCGAATGAAATAGGTGATTTTCGCTCTTAGTTGTTTCAGTGACAGGTCGCTGCCCGATATTTCTCCTTTGAAGAGTTGGCCTCCACCAAAGTCCGAAGTTCTGCGAAGATAGACCTTGAGGCTCTCTACTGGACATAGAGAGGCATCTTCTTTCAGGGGGCATATTCTCCAAGGGCCCCATCTTTTGGTGGGTAATTCGTTTTTGGCGAGAAACGTCGGATCCGGGAAGAGGGTAAGGTCTCCTGAGTCTGTAAACAGGATATGACCCTCTTCCCTTGATAATGCCACTATTTCGCTGACTCGGGCTCCCGAGGCAAGAGCAAAAAGAAATATAACTTTTTGAGTCAGATCCTTGGGAGGGCACGAATCATTGTCCAAGTTGGAGGCAAAATGGAGCACCTTGTCCAGAGACCAGGAGATCGGTTTTGGTGGGGGTGCTGGGCGTAGACGAGCGCATGCTTTCGGCAGTTTATTGAAGATGTCGTTGGACAGATCAATCTGGAAGGCATACATCAGTGGTCTAGTCAAGGCCGATTTGCAAGTAGAAATCGTGTTGGCTGCCAAGCCCTGTCCATGAAGGTGAATAAAGAAGGACATGCAAAAGTCAATGGTGATTTCCGTAGGATTTTTTGCCTTGACGAATGAGACCCATTTTCTCCAGGATGATTCGTATTGCCGTCTTGTGGATTCGGTCTTGTATTCCTCGAGGAAGTCTAGACTTTTCTTCGAGATCCCAAACCTTTTCTTCGCGGCTAGGGAGAGAAAATCATGAGATGAAGGTCCTTGATTTTCGAGGATGAAGCAAAGACAGTCGACTTCTGTACTTGCTGGGAGAGCACTGGGCCCGGGAGAGGGATCAGCGTGGGCTGCAGCTCCAGGACCAGGGGGTACCAATTGCTCCGGGGCCACTTGGGAGCCACTAGGGCCGCTGTCCCTTTGAAGGTTCTCAGCTTGGAGAGGACTTTCAGCAGAAGGTTGGTGGGAGGGAACAGGTAGATCTTGGACCATCTGTTCCAGTCCAGTGACATGGCGTCCACCGCTTCTGCCTTGGGGTCCTCGTACGGGGCCACATATCGAGGAAGTTGATTGTTGTCGCTCGTTGCGAAGAGATCGATCTGAAGTTCTGGGACTTGGTGAGAGATGAAGGAGAATGATCTTGCGTCTAGAGACCATTCCGACTCTATCGTGCTTGTCCGGGATAGAGCGTCCGCCGTCACGTTGCGGAATCCTTGTAGGTGAACTGCAGACAGGTGCCACTTCTTCTCTGCCAAACGGAAGATTGTCAGAAGCACCTGATTTATCTGGGGCGATCTTGAGCCTTGGCGATTGAGACATCGAACTACCACCGAGTTGTCTAGGGTTAGACGAATATGGATCGAGGGAGGCGGGGAGAGTTTCTTCAGCGTTAGAAGGACCGCCATGGCCTCCAAGATGTTGATGTGAAACGTCTTGAATAGGGGAGACCATGTTCCTTGAGCCTGTTTTTGGTGGGAGTGACCTCCCCAACCCTCCAGCGAAGCGTCCGTGTGGATGTTGAGTGATGGAGGTGGGTGTTGAAGAGGGATGGACCTTTTCAGGGCCATTGCTTCCGACCACGGCTTGAGGAGAAGCCGAAGTCTGTTCGGGAGCCGTCTCTTGAGGTCTCTTCGAGCGATGGATGCAGAACGTCTCCAGACTCCCGCGGCATCCTTTAGCTGTGCACGAAGCACTGGGTTTGTCACTGAGGCGAACTGTAGAGAGCCTAGAACTCGTTCCTGCTGACGTCTTGAGATCCGTTTGGATTTCAGCAGTCGCTTGACAGACCCTGCTATTTCCTTCCTTTTCTTCTGGGGGATGGAAAGGCGGTGTGACTGAAGGTTCCACTGGATTCCTAACCATTGGAACTTCTGAGCTGGAGAGAGGCGAGATTTCTTTGCGTTTATCTTGAATCCCAGGTGTTCTAGGAACTGGGTGACTTTGTTGCAGGATCTTAAACAATCCTCGGGCGATGGAGCCCAGACTAGCCAGTCGTCGAGGTAGACCATCACCTGGACGTCTTGGAGGCGGAGCTGTTGTACTATGGCGTCCGCCAGCTTTGTGAAGATCCGAGGGGCCACGTTGAGGCCGAAGGGCATGGCCCTGAAGGCGTAGCTTTTCCTATGGAGTCGAAATCCTAGGTAGGAGGAAGCGTGGTGGTTCATTGGAACGTGCCAGTAGGCATCCGCCAGGTCTATGGAGACCGTGTAAGAACCTCGAGGCAGAAGGGTCCTTATCTGTTGAAGAGTCAGCATCTTGAACTTGTTGTTCGCTATGAACTTGTTGAGGGGGGATAAGTCTAGAATGACTCTGAGCTTGTCGGAGTCCTTCTTGGGGACGCAAAACAGTCTCCCTTGGAACCTGGTTGACTTTACCCTCCTTATCACCTTCTTGTTCAAGAGATCTAGGACATATTCTTCCAGAAGGGGGGTTGATTGTTGGAAGAATTGCTGGAATGTTGGGGGTGGTTGAGTCCAACTCCAGCCTAGACCCTTCTTGACAATGCTGTGTGCCCAGGGATCGAAGGTCCAACGATCCTGGAATTGGCGGAGTCTTCCTCCCACCGGAAGCACTTCATTGCTTCTGGTGTCCCGAGGGTTTACTGCCTCGGCCGCTAGCTCCCCTTCCTCCTCTGCCTCTGGAGGGACGGCGAGATGCGTCTCTGCCTGCACCTCTGCTTGAGCCTCTACCTTTGGGACGAAAGGTAGTCGTCTGTTGCTCAAAGGCAGGGGTGAAAACCGGTGACTGGGACAAGACCGGTTGGGGGACCAGTTGAAAGGTCTGCTGTGGCTGAGCAGCCACTTGGGGAGTAGCGGGTCCCGGAAACTGCCGTCTCTGTTGACGTTGCTGGGGTTTTGGCTTGGAGGATTTCCTCTTAGGTTGAGGGCCATCGTCCTGAGAGGATTTCCTCTTCTTTGACATGCCCCATCTGTGAAGAAGGTTCCTATTCTCAGTGGCGGCCTTGTCGGTGATCTCTTTCACAAGATCAGAGGGAAAGAGGTGTTTACCCCAGATGTTGGAGGAAATCAGCCTCCGGGGTTCGTGTCTCACTGTGGCACTGGAGAACACGAATTCACGACAGGCTCTCCGAGCCTTCATGAAGCTGTACAGGTCCTTAACTAGAGTCGCCATATGCGTTTTGGCGAGCACCATGTAGTGGTCGGGGACTCTAGTGTCACCGGCCATGACGTCAAGCTGTACTTGGAGGGACATGGATGCGGCGAGCCTTTCCTTCGTGTCTTGTTCCCGACGAAGGAGATGGTCATTAAGTTTCGGGAAGTCTTCATTAAACTGACGTCCAGCAACGTCAGGATCTAGTTTTCCCACCACGAAGGTATGCTGGATATCCTTCCAGTGTCGAACATCGGGGGGAGTCACCAGGGAGAAGGGTCTGCACTCCTCCAGTGCAGGGCAAGGTTTCCCTTCTTCCACTGCCTTGTGTACCGCAGCGAAGGCCTTTTCCATGAAGGGGAGGATCGCATCATCAGGTGCGACGTAGGTAGGGTGCTTCTTGCTCAGTGCCGGAAGCTTTGAGCAGGTAAAACCCCTACTTTTAAAAGCGTTGGCCAGCATAGCCTGGGCCTTCATGAGATCGAACACTATCACCTCCTTAGGTTCGGTCTCTTCTTTAGAGGCAGGTTCGGATCGAAGCCGGACGTAACAGTCCGGATAAGCCTCAAAACTCGGGAAGAACTCCACTTCTTCCAGGGCAACCGAGCCGACCTTCTCACTGATGAAGATCCTGCCCGTTGCGATAGGCATATGCTCAGCATACCTCCAGGGGTTGGCGTGCGAGCATGCCGGGAGGTCCTTAACCGAAATCCTTTTCGGCTCCCTGGAACTTCCCATGGTCCTGATGTACTCGTGTGTCTCACGGAGTTTTTTGTCCATGAGGGCTTCAAGCATACGGAACATCTCCTGGGCGCTGGGTGGGATGGGGTCCGGGGTGGCGGAGGTAGACGGGAGAGATACTTCCGTCGGTGTAGGAGTTGGGGCGGTGGTGGAAGGCGGAGCGACCTCCTGCTCCGACTCGGTGTATTCCACTTGGTCCTCCTCATAGTCCAACTTTTCGGCCATGAGGTTCCTCTCCGTTGTCTCCAAAACCTCCGACATACGCTCCGCGTTGTCGGTATCCAGGCGACACTCTTGCATGGACTGGGCCATGACAACATCGGGTTCCACCGTGATCTGGACGGTGGGGATCTGATCCTTGGGGACCACAGAGTCTGGGGATGCCTTTGGGAACAGTAAGGCCCTCAAGTCTTCAGTGGCAAGGTACGGTCCAGTGGCGTTCTTCTGGAAGCCACGCACCCATCTGTGCATAGCTTCTCTCGAGAAGTGTCCCTAACCTCCGCTGAAGGAGGGTTATTGAACGCCTCGACCAGGCGTTCCTGGCAGACCGTACAGTTCTGCGGGTCCCAGAACTTCAGATCACCTTTCTTGTCTTTCTTGTTGTCACAAGGGGCGTGAGTCCTACACGCGGTGTGCCCATAAAAGTGCGGGCGCTTCACTGCACAGAAGCCGTGGTCGCACTTCACGTGCTCCTCCTGAAAGAGAAAGAGAACATGAGTATGGGGGAGTCATAAGAATGACTTCTATTCTAAAGTTAAATATTAAATGATTAATCTTTAACTTAATATTAAGTGTGATGATCAGAGAATGGGCGGAAAAGAAGGAGATAGACACATACTCCGTGTAACCCGCCCGGCTGGTTACCGTGACCTTATCCATAGACAATTTGTTGTGACTGAAGGCACAGGACAGAATTCAACATAGAATGCCAGGAAGGCAGTGGGAATTCTATTGGGAAATTGCCAAGGATATAAAACTGGGACTGAGGCCACTCAGACCCTAGAATTGGGAACGTAGAAGATCCCATACGGTAACGGTTTCCGGCAACCAGCCGTGCTAAGATACACACAGCATGCTGGAAATCTGTGATATGCAAGAAGACAGCATGGTTACTAATAGAACGGTAAGATAATACCTATCTATATATGTAATCAAACCATCTGGTTGCGATGTAGGGCTATCAACATGAGATGATAGCTAGTAGAAGGGGTGCAAGTCGCTTTGACGCCTCCGGAAAGCTCCGGCAGACCGACAGCACGCCGGAGGCCGCTCCAGCAGAGTTTCTGGCATTAGGGAAGACAAATATAAAAGTCAGGGGTAATACCAGGATGGCGGCCGCCGGCACAGCGGCGGAACGCCGGCGGGTTCGGCTGCCGGCTTGGTGACAGGGACAAGGATGGGTATAGCAGAACCGGACTGCCGGCAGTGGATGCCGGCACTCCGGGGGCCGGACCGGTGGACGGACGACCGAAGCTATGAGGTAAGAGGGAAGGCCATCGGCTGGACGCCGGCGGGAGGCGGAAGTCCCCCGGCACACGGAGGACTGGCGGCCCAGAGGGCAAGGGATAAGTCACCAAGGTAGGAGGTGGGTATCACCGACAGGGGAGGCGGCAAGGGACCGGCACCCGGATAGTGAAAGAGACAGAGGGGGGGATGTAGGGGTATGGCCACGGACCCCAAGACATCCCACCTGAGTGGGTGTACCCATGATAGAGGCTAGCCCTATCACCCAGAGGCAGGGGCCGCAGAGGACCGGGAGCCAAGGTAGCCTAAGGGAGGGTTAGGGAACACCCAAGAGGGGGGAGAACCCCCGCGGACAAAACGCACCCAGTGGCTAACCCCATAGGACACTATGAAGGGTATATGTACCAGAGCAGACTGCACACAGGAGCTCAAGGTAGCCCTATCACTCCACCCTAAGGAGGAGTTGTAGGACAGGGGATAGATGGGTATAGACTAACCTAAGTATAGGCTAGGCCATACAAGAGATAGGTGGGGAGGGGAAAAGAGAAGGGTCTTCTATGGAGGAGGCTCTGTACCAAAGCGGCCACCAAGGAAGGGAGGACGCTCCCTAGCCTAAGGTAAGGCAGCCTGTCTGAGAACGGTGCATGGGTATCGTTTCAGGAAGGCACTGAACTAACTCCCCCAAAACCTAACTTAGAGCAGGGATGTTACACCCTGAACTAGGAAGGATGGAAGACGTATCGCTATTGCAGGAAAGGTCGGAGACCTAGCCCCAGCAATAGAGGAAGGACTAGCCGTTCCTCATTCTCGGACGCAACCCTAAGGGGGGATCATTCCCTTAGGGAGGACAGAGAAGCGATATATACTCTGATATGAGCTTGATCCCCTTACGTAGTAGGGGGAGCAAGGCTACACAGAGGGGATGCCCTAAGGCAGGGGATGAAGGAAGCATATAGGGGTCCTACTTGTAGGTTAGGTTGAAAAGGCACACTATCTAACCTGTCCCCTATATGGTCCCTGAAGGCGAAAACACTTGCATCACAGTCAATAGTATTGTAAAATAATGCCACTATCTTCATAATTAAACCTAGGATCACTGAAATATATCATGCATGAACACTGATGTTAGGCGCTCTGGCCTAGGGGCTAGACTAGCAAGCTGGTATGGGGTCAGATGATGACCGATAACAAGGCGTCAAAACATGATATATATAGTTCCTAGCTATGAAGACTAAATAACTAATAGTATCGAATAGTTAATGAGGCCGGAAAACGCTGTTGAGGCTAGCTAAATAAGGCATGCAAAACAACAGCGACGCCATTTGGTCCGGTCGAGGCACAGCTCTGCCACAAAACATCAAATATCTCGAAAAGTAAAAGTTACTTTACGGTCAGAGCTTATTTAAACAATACTGGAACCTTGTACTCAACTTTCCAGAAGAAGGCGAGGCCGAGGGTAGAGACATGGCTAAGATGCAAGTCGATAAAGTACGCACAGGGAAAAGTCCGACTAGTAAGGCAAGCTACTAAACGAAGGATGAGGACGGACGTGACGTCATTTAGCAATGGCGCCCGTTTGTTTACGTCTCGAGTACCAAAGTAGCCACGAACGAGATTAGCTGTGGAACGGCTCCCCAGCTATTCTCCGCCCCTACACATCGAATTGTTAACTCTATGTAGGGTGTAGATAGCTATGTGGCGCGTTAATACATGCGTCCCCTGTTGATATACGATGTCTTAAAGGGAAACCTTTAGGATACTCGCTCCAGAAGTTAGAATTCTGTGATAACCTGTGGTTAAATTCTCTGGGAATATTTAGTAGTTATATACCCAAGGAAGCTACCAAAAAGGAACCTT
The DNA here is from genome assembly GCF_036898095.1 of Palaemon carinicauda. Taxonomy (NCBI): domain Eukaryota; kingdom Metazoa; phylum Arthropoda; class Malacostraca; order Decapoda; family Palaemonidae; genus Palaemon; species Palaemon carinicauda. The sequence goes on along the minus strand of NC_090731.1, from coordinate 95,211,908 downwards.
CCATCAGGACGCCATGGCTTGAGCCCAAAAACATAATATATAGTACGGCTGGCAAGTTACTCAACCTCTTGAGTTCCAAATTCACCTTTTTGTTTTTACAATAAGTCTGTTACACTTGAAAATATTAATACCCGAGCTCTGAGACAATTATATAACTCCCAGACAGCAATATACAAAACACTGAATATCCAAAGGCTTCTTAAGTACAATAAAAACAAAACTGGGTAATTATTATTAAGAACTTTTCAAACCTCTTACTTCGATTCTTCAACAGGAATATAAGTGAGTACTGAAATAAACACTGGTGATTAAATAATACTCTCTTTACAAAAATAAATATATTCTATAAAAATTACGGCACTTTAAAAGAGTTTACTTAAAAAAAAATCACTCAAAATATTAAGTCTGAACAAAACGTAGATTAAGACAAGAGAAATTAACTAATGAAAATTATACTATCAATTGTTTCACTTCAAATTAAATTTTACACTAACATTTAATCTTGATACTTAATGAAAATAGTTAACCTTCAACACTCTAGTGATTAAACTCTTAAAGAAATTACATAATTGATAAACTTGTGAATTGAGCTCACACGAAGTTAAGCCAAAATAAATATACTTCACGTCTTTACATAAATCTCCCTGGGCCAGTTACAAAGATTTACGCAATACCAGCACTCACCACAACACAATAATTTTAAAATTTCTTGCCCAGTTACAGCAGCGTTTTAACATACTACACACGACATCCTTTGGGCACAAAATCACTTTGGTGGGGACACTCACGAAGCACTTGAGAGAGAGGATGAACTTTGGCTCATTCACAGGACAGGCTGTTTCTCTTCTGCTGCTATGCATCCCTGGGGCTGCAGATATATGAACTTAGTAACTTTTAGATTATTCTAAATAAATTATTCTCGTGGCTTGGGTGCAGACGCCTAGCGACGGCAAAGTTACCAACTAAATAAAAATTTCAGGGGGACGAACCTTGCTTTCAGGCAACTCTCTCTCTCAGCTGCTCAGCCCACCTACCATTCTTGGAAATAAAAAAAAGAAGATAAAATCTAACACTGGGGTTTTTGAGATCCTTCCAAAACACGTGGCAAATATAAGAATTGCGTATTTTCTCAGAAACATGACACAATCCCTCGTAAAAAAAAGATATTTATACGTACATAAGAGGAACTCACCTTAAGAGCTGGCTATTCCTCTTGAATACACAAATGAAATGCATAAATAAAATATATACATGAATAAATTATTTATTCTACACTAGACCAGCTTCGTAAGATATCTCCTCCTTAAAAAGATTATTTATTCCGGGCTTGAATCCACTAATTCAGCCCGAGATGAATAATCTGCAACGTTATCTTCACCTGATATATACTTTACTTTAATGCAATACAGCTGCAAACATAATGACCACCTGCTGTAGTTAACCTTTGATTATTACTTTTATGTTATTAACAAAAGTAAAAGGATTATGATCCAAATACACAGTAATCTCTTCATTCTGTGGTGTGTTTACAACTTCCAACCTTCCTTATAGCTGTTACTAACACTAGCAGTTCCTTTTCAATTGTTGAGTAGGCTTGTTCCTGCTTCTTCAGCTTTGATGACATAAAACAAACAGGTTGAAGAATGCCTTCCTTATCTTCTTTTAGAAAGACAGCTCCAATACCGCTATCCTACACATCCTACACGTTAAAGTCCGGTGCTTGAAGTATCGGTTTCGAAGGTAATATTTCCTTCCTAAGGTTTAAATACCTCGTTTAGGGAGCTTTCATGTAGGAATAAACAACAAAAGTACAAATGTTATCATAATAATGGTATTTTGATTTTTCTTAAAAAAAAAGAATATAGCAAATCTTTGGGGCTCATAACTCAAAAACATACTTATTCACACTTCAGTACATTTTTCTCGTTTATTGTTCAGTTTTGGAGAAAAGGATATTTAAAAGAGGAATAAGAATCCCACAATTTTATGTAACAATTTTGATTTTCCTTATTCTCTCTCATGATTATTTATATATGTCTAAAACATAAATAGAAATGATGTATTTTGAATAATTAGAAAAAAAAAGTAGGACATAGTGGACGGTCCCCTTAAGGTGTACTTTAACAACAGCAATTAACAGAGTATTGTTAATAGAACTTACTCCTTGACTGCATAATAATTCCACTCCTCGTCTACACTTTCAAAGAAAAAGTGAAATGTACTCATAGTATGAAATGGGTTAAACTTAAGGTTGCACTATTAAAACAAATATGTGGGAGTATAAATAAAGTGTCTTAATTAGTTGCATTTACTCTTGGCTGAATCCTGTTTTCACCAATGACAATGAATTAGTTGCCTCAATTCACAATATATTCATATTAACTTTAACTAAGGGTTATTAATGTAACAATGCTTAGTTAGTATATTTAATCATTTTAGGTTAAATACAGTTCGTTTAGTCATGAAAAAAGTTGGAAACTTCAGGTATGAATTATACTTGGCATGTACAGTATTCTTATGGGAAAAATTGGTTTCGTATATGCGGCCGTTTTTGGGAACTAATATATCGCAGATAGTGAAAGATGAGTGTAGGGACCTAGCCCAACACCCGCTACATCGTGCCGAGGTTATTAGTAGGTTGACAGGAGTCATTACTTTTGCACCTTCACAGGACCAAAGAGCGCTGGCATTTCCTCTGTTAGTAAACCAGCCAGTTGGTTATAGTGAGTTCCTTGTTCCTCTCTCCCTAGGATGAATCTCATTTATTCCTATACGGATACAAACTTCTGAGCCATTTAAAGGGGTTACGCCTAGTTCCGCTTTCTACAATCAGACAATAATAGAAGTTAAAGAGTTTGGTTGCATCATGATTTGTTACCTAGCAACCCCACTGCTGAGCAGTGTCGTGTGGTTGCTGTTAGGTCCTACTTCTATCCCAGTTGCCGTTACTATAAGAGGTCTCCCCTCTTCCCTCTATGATCACGAAATACATAATTAACACTAGATTACCCTTATATTGCTTTGTGTCTTTACTTTATCAATGTCACTAATGTGCTTATCATTATTTATGCTGTCTGTGTTTAACAGAGGCTAGTGCCTCTAGTGTCATGTAATTTTGCCCCCTTTTGGCAACCTCATGAGTAGGGTTGATGTCGATCTGCATTTTTACTGCCCCGCATGCCATGGCAAATGATGTTCTGTGGAATCTCCTTGTGAGTATTGTAAGGAGTGAGCGTCCTCCCGGGAGAGAGATCTCGTTCGCGATGAAAAAAATGAGCTAAGAGAGTGTGTTATCTTCCTCGTGTTCTTCCAGTAATGTTGATAAGCATTGAAAGATATCCCCCATCCTGCTCATTCGTGTCATGAACCTTCTGAGGCTCCAGTTATTATTATTATTACTAGCTAAGCTACAACCCTAGTTGGAAAAGCAAGATGCTATAAGCCCAAGGGCTCCAACAGGGAAAAATTGCCCAGTGAGGAAAGGAAATAAGGAAATAAATAAATGATGAGGAAAATTAACAATAAATTATTCTAAAAACAGTTACAATATCAAAACAGACATGTCATATATAAACTATAAAAAGACTTATGTCAGCCTGTTCAACATAAAAACATTTACTACAACTTTTCAACTACCCGATTAGGAATATCATTCTACAACTTGGTCACAACTGGAATAAAACTTCTAGAATACTGTGTAGTATTGAGCCTCATGATGGAGAAGGCCTGACTATTAAAATTAACTGCATGCCCAGTATTACGAATAGGATGGAACTATCCAGGAAGATCTGAATGTAAAGGATGGTCAGAAATATGAAAAATCAGTTACCGAGGATGACGACCATAACTATAATTTAATTATTGATGATCATAATTATAGAATTATCTCCTAATATCGATTATGTGGGTAGTGAGCTGGAGCTGATGCTTGTGACAAAGTCCCTTGGCTACGGCCGCTGCACTACCTGAGCTGGATCCAGTCTCGGCATACTTGGTCCCTGATTATTCAGAAATGCATAGATTGCTCCTGCTCCCCATTAGAGTATTGAGTGGTTAGCCCTATATGTCTACTTTTATCCAGGATGACTTTTCACCTTTGGAGGCATCTCCCATCAAGGCGTCGAAAGTTGCCCCCACCTCCTGTTCCCTTATGCATAATGTTAGTCACGACTGCCAATTCCCTCTGTATGGAGGCAGCCCTGTTGGAAGATCCATTTTGTCCTTAGTCCGCTCATACACACATAGCAAACTTTCCTCGTACCCCCAGAGGTCCTTGGCACTGCTCTCCTCGTAGGGTTCTCTAGACATGTCCCAGGACTCCCCATTACAATGTATTGAGTCTTTGGGTGTCTCCACAACAACAACTTTGGCCAAACCAAATTGCTCTAAGCCTATTATGTCTTCTTCTAGTTGATGGTAACTACAACACATTCACTAATTCCATGTATGTTGACCATGCTTGGCACAGCCCGGATGTGTTCTCATGCAAACAAGTATGTATATGCCACTGTGCCCACATGGGATGACATCATTGAAAGCGCTGCGATTTAACATGTAATGATATTTTTCCACGTGATGCTTATGATACCATGTCCCACGATAGTGCATGTTCTAATCGTGCTGTTACGATCTAAGCTCATATACAAATGGAACCCCCTCGTGTTCCTTCTCAGCTTTGACATTCAATCCCCAACAACCTTCTTCTCATATTATTGTTATTATTATTAATTGCTAGGCTACAACCCTAGTTGGAAAAGCAGGATGCTCTAAGCTCAGGGGCCCCAACAGGGAAAATAGCCCTGTGAGGAAAGGAAATAAGGAAAAGTAAAATATTTTAAGAAGTCTAACAACATTAAAATAAATATTTATATATAAACTTTAAATAATTTAATAAAACAAAAAGAGAAATTAGATAGAATAGTGTGCCCGAGTGTATCCTCAAGCAAGAGAGCTCTAACCCAAGACAGTGGAAGACCATGGTACAGAGGCTATGGCACTACCCAAGACTAGAGAACAATGGTTTGATTTTGGAGTGTCCTTCTCCTAGAAGAGCTGCTTACCATAGCTAAAGTCTCTCTTCTACCTTTTCCAAGAGGAAAGTAGCCACTGACCAATTACAGTCATTGCTTATATGAATGACAAACCGGTTGCTGTATCACAACGTACTTGCTCAAGTACCTTGCCTAATGTTTGTAATGCTTCAAATTTTACACGTCCTTCAGAACAACAGAAAACATTTTTTTTTTCCGGTGAATCTTTTCAGGCTCAAAAAGGGTACTGGAATCATTTCTCCCCTTTTGCTAGGGTGACACCTCTATCTGCAACAGATGACATCAAGATAATTAAACACTGTAGCCACGGTCTTCGTAGGAGGCGCCCAAAGTAGCCTGCCTCAGAGAAATCCTTCGCCTCTCACAGGTCGAGTTAGGGTAGAGAACTCCCTGTTATTCCCTCGCAAACTGCTAGAGCTAGTAACTCGTACGCTAAAAGTGAACATGATTCCTTCCGTTCCTTCTCCCCCTCCACTTCTCTCCATTCAATGATTGTTGTTAGAGACATTCAAAGAAACATTAAATCTTCGAACAGGCCTATCAAGATAGAACCACTAGTTATCCCTAAAGTGGAACCATCTTATCCTTAGAATATTATCGTCATTAATGCCTCTTTTGAAAACTACACTGCGTGCGCCGGCACCTCAGGTGATATAGCTCCCCTCGACGTTCCGATGTCTGGTTCGGAAGCATCGCATTTCATCAAGATCATGAGCCTAATCTGTCACTTGGATGGCCATAGATGAGCCTCATTGCGTGAAAAATGGTAGTAGATGGTCTGTTATAGACACATTATTCCCTCAATCTCAAAGACTGAAACATAGGTTTGATGTGGCATGCTTTAATCAAACTCAAGACAGGCTAGACTTTTAATGCTCAAGTCTTAGCCTCGCAGAACTCGCTTAAAGCAAACAGGTCTTCTAAGTTGCCTCCCTTGGCACTTTCCCACCAGAGGAGATTCTACAGTATGTCCAATTTTGCGCCCTTCTGAGCCCACTCCCTATCAATGCCAACGTTGCCAATGTCCGCCCCCTTTGACTTGGACTTTGACAGTCCAGCCATTCTATTTGAAAGGCTCGGTAAAGGACCTCCTTTTACTAAAAGTGTCCAAGATATTGGCTAAAGGAGCAGTATAAGAAGTCTTAGACAACTCTCAGGGCTTTCTCAGCAATCTTATCTTAGTAGAAAAGCTGACAGGAGCTTAGAGAGCTGTCAGAGATTTGTCCCATATGAACCTGTTTGTCTTACAAACATGGTTCAAAAGAGAGACTGGCCACCGTTCTTCAGGCCATCAAGGGAGAAAGACTTTTTCTGACCATAGGCCTAAAGGATGAGTACATTCAGGTCCCCATCCATCTTGCCTCAAGGAAGTACCTTAGGTTTCCCTTTTGAGTAAGAATTTTCCACTTCAAGGTGCTATGCTTCAGCCTATCAACAACACCTCAGGTGAGTACGAGGATCTTTTCCCTTGTCTAAGCCTGTACTCATGCCATGGAAATAAGGCTTCTGAGATATCTGGAGGACTGGCTTCTCCTAGCAGAATCTCAAACCCTGCTTATAGAACACAGAAATCTCCTCAACTTCTGCAAGGAATTGGAGATTTAACTGAATCTAGAGAAGTCCAGTCTCGTCCCCAACAGTCCATCAGATATCTATGCATGGATATCGACTCTGTCCAAGCCAGGGTGTTTGCTTCTGCCAAAAGGGTAGCAAGATTCAAGAAAGTGGCCGAAACCTTGGAAGGAAAATTGCTTCCTGCCCGCCCTTCACAAAAGCTCCTAGGACACCTCACTTCATTGGAAAAGTTATACCCTTTCAGGAGAATGCATTTTCACTCAGTGCAGTGGGTTCTGAGGAGCCAATGGTCTCAAACATCCAAGCTCCCTGCAACCCTGCTGTCTGTGCACCAGGAGGTAGTGACAAATCTCCAATGGTGGCTAAGAAAGGAGAACCTGTTAGCAGGAACACCCCTTCAATCTCTCCCCCGAAATACCCTCGCCTAGGAAAGGAGCAGTTATCAGGTCTGTGGTCTCAAGGAGACAGGACATTTTCACATCAACTACTTCTCAGAGACTCTCAAAGGTCACTCCATAGTATTGATGCACAGCAACTACATGGTAGTGACCTACATCTCCAAACGGAGGCAGTCTCCCTCCTCCTATGCCAACTAGCTATGTAGATGCATCATTGGACACAGAACAGTGCAGTGTCCCTCCCGGTGAGATTTATCTCCAGGAAGAGGATTATCGTCTCTGGTTGACTCAGATAGTCCATCTGAATCGATCAAGGACAACAGCTAGTTCTGAATGGTCTTTGCTTTCTCTAGTGGCAAAGAGTCTTTTGACTTTGTGGGGTTCCCTGTCACTAGACATGTTTGTCACTCACCTGAACACCAAATTCCTGGTGTGTTGCTTTTCAGTTCCGGACACAACAGCAGCAATGGAAGATGCCTTCCAGCATCCATGGGACAGACCAGACTTTTACACCTTAATGCTGTTCTGTTGTATTAGTCAGGTCTTGAACAGAGTCTGAACTTCCCAAGAGGTCAGAGTGATGCTAGTAGCCCCAAAGTGACCAACAGTTGATTGGTATCCAGACCTCCTGGAACTTCTCACGGAAAACCTAAAAGAACTCTTAGAATGGCCAAACCTACTGCGTAAACTGCAGATAAGAAAGTTCCACAAGGTAGTTCACTGCCTATTTCTTCCCAGTTGGAGACTATCCAGCATCTCTTCCAAAGAGAGGCTTTTTGTGACCCACTGCGAAATAACTTTCTGGATACCTCCGAAAGTCGTCTGCAGCAGTCTATCAAGCCTAGTGGAAAATATTCTGTGATTGGTATTGTAAGGGGAACATTGTTCCACCCAAGGCCACTATTCCTGTGATTACCGACTTTTTAGTGTTCCTTAGGAATGATAAATCCCATCCATTCACTGCATTGAAGGGTTACCTCTCACTCTTGAGCCAGATTTTCAAACTGAAAAGGGCTTGATCTCTATTCTTCATGGGAACTTTGTGCTCTCATTAAAGCTTTGAACAGACCTGCCTCAGCCCCTTCCTTGGATGTGATAAGGTTCCTAGGTCCTTGAAAAAAGCCTCCTATGAACCCATACATAAAGCTTTAGACAGGAATTTTACCTTGAAGACTGTCTTTCTCTTGCCTTAGCTTCAGCTACATGGTCTGTCGTACCAAATGTCACATTCCAAAGAGTGGAAGGCACTGTCCTTTTTGTGGCCAAAACTCAAAATCTAGTTGTTAATGATGTTAGATTTGACTCTCACGATATTGTCTATCAAA
>NC_090731.1:95191059-95198559 GCF_036898095.1 Palaemon carinicauda | reverse complement strand
ACTTTTACTTTTCGAGATATTTTATGTTTTATTGGCAGAGCTGTGCTGCTACCGGACCCGCCATTTTATGGCGTTGCTGTTACTTTGCATGCATTATTTAGCTAGCCTGAACAGCTTATTCCGGCCTTATCAACTAATTGATACTATTAGTTATTTAGTCTTCATTGCTAGGTACTTTATATATCGTGTTTTGACGCTTATTATCGGTCATCGCCTGACCCCATACTAGATCGCTAGCTTAGCCCCTAGGCCAGAGCGCCTATCATCAGTGTTCATGCATGATATATTACAGTGATCCTAGGTTAAGTTATGAAGATAGTGGCATTATTTTATGATACTGTTTACTGTGATGCAAGTGTTTTCGCCTTCAGGGACCATATAGGGGATAGGTTTGATAGTGTGTCTTTCTAACCTAACCTAAATGTAGGACCCCTATATGCTCCCTTCACCCCCGGCCTTAGGGCATTCCCTCTGTGTAGCCTTGCTCCCCCTACCACGTAAGGGGATCAAGTTTATACCAGAGTTCCTATCGCTTCTCTGTCCTCCCTAAGGGAATGATCCCCCCTTAGGGTTGCGTCCGAGAATGAGGAACGGCCTGCCCTTCCTCAATTGCTGAGGTTAGGTTACCTGACCTTCCTTGCAATTGCGATACGTCCTCCAACCTTCCTAGCTTAGGGTGTAACATCCCTGCTCTAGGTTAGGCCTTGGGGGGAGCTAGTTCTGTGCCTTGCTTGAAACGGTACCCATGCACCGTTCTCAGCCAGGCTGCCTACCTTAGCCTAGGGAGCGTCCTCCCTTCCTTGGTGGCCGCTTTGGTACAGAGCCTCCCCTATGGAAGACCCTGCTTCTTCTCCCCTCCCCTCCTATCCCTTGTATGGCCTAGCCTATACTTAGGTTAGCCTATACCCATCTGTCCCCTGTCCTACAACTCCTCCTTAGGGTGGAGTGACAGGACTATCTTGAGTCCCTGTGTGCAGTCCGCTCTGGTACATATACCCTTCATAGTGTCCTATGGGGTTAGCCATTGGATGCGTTTTGTCCGCAGGGGTTCTCCCCCCTCTTGGGTGTTCCCTAGCCCTCCCTTGGGCTACTCTGGCTCCCGGCCGCCTGCGGCCCACTGCCATTGGGTGATAGGGCTAGCCCCTATCATGGGTACACCCATTCGGGTGGGATGCCTTGGGGTTCGTGTCCTTACCCCTACATCCCTCCTTCTGTCTTCTTTTACTGTCCTGGTGCTGGTCCCTTGCCGCCTCCACTGTCGGCGATACCGCCCTCCCCCTTGGTGACACATCCTTGTTCCCCCCCCCCCCCCTGGCCGACAGCCCTCCGTGTGCCGGAGGGCTGCCGCCTCCCGTCGGTTTACAGCCGATGGCCTACCCTCATACCTCCTAGCTTCGGTCGTCCGTCCATCGGGCCGGCATCCATTGACGGCGGTCCGGTTTTGCTATAGCTTATCCTTGTCCCTGTCACCAAGCCGGCAGCCTTCGACTGCCGGAGCCTCCGCCTCCCGCCGCTGTGCCGGCGGCCGCCATCCTGGCATTACTCCTGACTTCTTTATATGTCTTCCCTAATGCCAGAAACTGCTGAAGCGGCCTCCGGCGTGCCGCCGGTCTGCCGGCGCATTCCGGAGGCGCCAAGAGACTTGCACCCCTTTTCCTAGCTATCAAAACCATGCTGATAGCCCTACTTTGCAACCAGATGGTTTGACTACATAAATAGATAGGTATTGTCTTACCGTTCTATCAGTAGCCGTGCTGTCTTCTTGCATATCACAATTTTCCAGCATGCTGTGTGTATCTTAGCACGGCTGGATGCCGGAAACCGTTACCCTATGGGGTCTTCTACACCCCCATTTAATGGTCTGAGTGGTCTCAGTCCCTGTTTTATATCTTAGGCAATTCCTACTAGAATTCCCTTTGCCTCCCTGGCAATTCATGAAGAATTCTGCCTTGTGTCCTCGGCCACAAACAAATTGCCTATGGATAAGGTTACGGTAACCAGCCGGGCGGGTTACACGAAGTATGTGTCTATCTACTTCATTTCCCGCTCCACTCTATAACATCACAATGTTAATAATCACTTAAGATTAAGTTAAAAACTAACCTTTTAATATTTAACTTTAGAATATAAGTCATTAGTATGACTTCCTCATACTCATGTTCTCTTTCTCTTACAGGAGGAGTACGTGAAATGCGACCACGGCTTCTGTGGAGTGAAGCGCCCGCACTTCTACGGGCACACGGCGTGTAGGACCCACGCCCCTTGCGCCAACAAGAAAGGCGATCTGAAGTTTTGGGACCCGCAGAACTGTACAGTCTGCAAGGACCGCCTGGTCGAGGCGTTCAATAATCCTCCTTCAGCGGAGGTTAGGGACGCTTCTCGAGAGAAGCTACGCAAGTGGGTGCGTGGCTTCCAAAAGAACGCCACCGGACCATACCTTGCCACCGAAGACTTGGTGGCATTGCTTTTCCCGAAGGCATCCCCAGACTCTGTGGTCCCCAAGGATCAGATCCCCACCGTCCAGATAACGGTGGAACCTGACGTAGTCATGGCTCAGTCCATGCACGAGTGCCGTTTGGATACCGACAACGCGGAACGTATGTCGGAAGTGTTGGAGAACACGGAAAGGAACCTCATGGGTGAAGAACTGGACTATGAGGAAGACCAGGTGGAATACCCTGAGTCGGAGCAGGAGGTCGCTCCACCTTCCACCCCCACACCGACGGATGTTTCTCTCCCGTCTACATCCGCTACCCCGGATCCCACCCCATCCAACACCCAGGAGATGTTTCAAATGCTCGAGGCTCTCATGGATAAGAAGCTCCGTGAGACACACGAGTTCTTCAAGTCCAACATGGGAAGTTCGAAGCAGCCGAAAAGGATTTCGGTTAAGGACCTCCCTGCATGCTCAGATACCAACCCCTGGAGGTATGCCGAGCACATGCCAATTACAACGGGCAAGATCTTTATCAGCGAAAAGATCGGCTTGATTGTACTGGAAGAAGTGCAATTCTTCCCGAACTTTGAGGCTTATCTGGACTGTTACGTCCGACTTCGATCTGAACCTGCCTCTAAAGAAGAGACCGAACCAAAGGAGGTGATTGTGTTCGATCTCGCGAAGGCCCAGGCTATGCTGGCCAATTCAGTAAAAAGTAGGGGCTTTACCTGCTCGAAACTTCCGGCGCTTAGCAAGAAGCACCCTACCTACGTCGCACCAGACGATGCGACCCTCCCCTTCTTGGAAAAGGCCTTCACTGCGGTTCATAAAGCAGTGGAAGAAGGAAAACCTTGCCCTGCACTGGAGGAGTGCAGACCCTTCTCCCTGACTACTCCCCCCGATGTTAGACACTGGAAAGATGTCCAGCATACATTCGTGGTAGGAAAACTAGAACCTGACGTCGCTGGCCGTCAGTTTAACGAAGACCTCCCGAAACTTAATGACCATCTCCTTCGTCGGGAACATGACACGAAGGAAAGGCTCGCCGCATCCATGTCCCTCCAGGTACAGCTCGACGTCATGGCCGGTGACACTAGGGTCCCTGACTACTACATGGTTCTCGCCAAAACACATTTGGCGACCGTAGTAAAAGATCTGTACAGCTTCACGAAGGCTCGTAGAGCCTGTCGTGAATTCGTGTTCTCCAGTGCCACAGTGAGACACGAACCCCGGAGGCTGATTTCCTCCAACATCTGGAGTAAGCACCTCTTTCCCTCCTCCCTTGTGAAAGAGATCACCGACAAGGCCGCCACGGAGAACAGGAACCTTCTCCATAAGTGGGGCATGTCAAAGAAAAGAAAATCCTCTCAGGACGACGGCCCTCAACCTAAGAGGAAACCCACTAAGCAAAAACCTCAGCAACGTCAACAGAGACGGCAGTTTCCGGGATCCGCTACTCCCCAAGTGGCAGCTCAGCCACAGCAGACCTTTCAACCGGTCTTGTCATAGTCGCTGGTTTTCACCCCTGCTTTCGAGCAACAGTCAACTACCTTTCGTCCCAAAGGTAGAGGCTCAAACAGAGGTGCAGGCAGACGCATCTCGCCGTCCCTCCAGAGGCAGAGGAGGAAGGGGAGCTAGCGGCCGAGGCAGTAAACCCTCGGGAAACCAGAAGCAATGAAGTGCTTCCGGTGGGAGGAAGACTCCGCCAATTCCAGGATCGTTGGACCTTCGATCCCTGGGCACACAGCATCGTCAAGAAGGGTCTAGGCTGAAGCTGGACTCAACCACCCCCAACCTTCCAGCAGTTCTTCCAACAATCAACCCCCCTTCTGGAAGAATATGTCCTAGATCTCTTGAACAAGAAGGTGATAAGGAGGGTAAAGTCAACCAGGTTCCAAGGGAGACTATTTTGCGTCCCCAAGAAGGACTCCGACAAACTCAGAGTCATTCTAGACTTATACAAGTTCATAGCGAACAACAAGTTCAAGATGCTGACTCTTCAACAGATAAGGACCTTCTACCTCAAGGTTCCTACACGGTCTCCATAGACCTGGCGGATGCCTACTGGCACGTTCCAATGAACCACCACGCTTCCTCCTACCTAGGATTTCGACTCCAAAGGAAAAGCTACGCTTTCAGGGCCATGCCCTTCGGCCTCAATGTGGCCCCACGGATCTTCACAAAGCTGGCAGACGCCATCGTTCAACAGCTTCGCCTCCGCGGCGTCCAGGTGATGGCCTACCTCGACGACTGGCTGGTCTGGGCTCCATCGCCCGAAGATTGTCTAAGATCCTGCAACAAAGTTACCCAGTTCCTAGAACACCTGGGATTCAAGATAAACTGAAAGAAATCTCGCCTCTCTCCAGCTCAGAAGTTCCAATGGTTGGAAATCCAGTTGAATCTTCAGTCACACTGCCTTTCCATCCCCCAGAAGAAAAGGAAGGAAATAGCAGGGTCTGTCAAAAGACTGCTGAAATCCAAACGGATCTCAAGACGTCAGCAGGAACGAGTTCTAGGCTCTCTACAGTTCGCCTCAGTGACAAACCCAGTGCTACGTGCACAGCTAAAGGATGCCGCGGGAGTCTAGAGACGTTCCGCATCCATCGCTCGAAGAGACCTCAAGAGACGGCTTCCAAACAGACTTCGGTTACTCCTAAAGCCGTGGTCTGAAGCAAAGGCCCTGAAAAGGTCCATCCCTCTTCAACACCCACCTCCATCACTCAACATCCACACGGACGCTTCGCTGGAGGGTTGGGGAGGTCACTCCCACCAAAAACAGGCTCAAGGAACATGGTCTCCCCTATTCAAGACGTTTCACATCAACATCTTGGAGGCCATGGCAGTCCTTCTAACTCTGAAGAAACTCTCCCCGCCTCTCTCGATCCATATTCGTCTAACCCTGGACAACTCAGTGGTAGTTCGATGTCTCAATCGCCAAGGCTCAAGATCGCCCCAGATAAATCAGGTGCTTCTCCCAATATTCCGTCTGGCAGAGAAGAAGAAATGGCACCTGTCTGCAGTTCATCTACAAGGATTCCGCAACGTGACGGCGGACGCTCTATCTCGAACAAGCCCGGTAGAGTCGGAATGGTCTCTAGACGCAAGATCCTTCTCCTTCATCTCTCACCAAGTCCCAGAACTTCAGATCAATCTCTTCGCAACGAGCGACAACAATCAACTTCCTCGATATGTGGCCCCGTACGAGGACCCCAAGGCAGAACAGTGGACGCCATGTCACTGGATTGGAACAGATGGTCCAGGATCTACCTGTTCCCTCCCACCAACCTTCTGCTAAAAGTCCTCTCCAAACTGAGAACCTTCAAAGGAACAGCGGCCCTGGTGGCTCCCAAGTGGCCCCGGAGCAACTGGCTCCCCTAGTCCTGGAGCTACAACCCACGCTGATCCCTCTCCCGGGCCCAGTTCTCTCCCAGCAAGTACAGAAGTCGACTGTCTTCGCTTCATCATCGAAAGTCAGGGACCTTCATCTCATGATTTTCTCTCCCTAGCTGTGAAGAAAAGGTTTGGGATCTCGAAGAAAAGTCTAGACTTCCTCGAGGAATACAAGACCGAATCCACACGACGGCAATACGAATCATCCTGGAGAAAATGGGTCTCATTCGTCAAGGCAAAAAAATCCTACGGAAATCACCATCGATTTTTGCATGTCCTTCTTCATTCATCTTCATGGACAGGGCTTAGCAGCCAACACGATTTCTACTTGCAAATCGGCCTTGACTAGACCACTACTGTACGCCTTCCAGATTAATCTGTCCAGCGACATCTTCAATAAACTGCCGAAGGCATGCGCTCGTCTACGCCCAGCACCCCCACCAAAACCTATCTCCTGGTCCCTGGACAAGGTGCTCCATTTTGCCTCCAACTTGGACAACGATTCGTGCCCTCTCAAGGATCTGACTCAAAAAGTTATATTTCTTTTTGCTCTTGCCTCAGGAGCCCGAGTCAGCGAAATAGTGGCATTATCAAGGGACGAGGGTCACATTGTGTTTACAGACTCAGGAGACCTTACCCTCTTCCCGGATCCGACGTTTCTCGCTAAAAATGAACTACCCATCAAAAGATGGGGCCCTTGGAGAATCTGCCCCCTGAAAGAAGATGCCTCTCTATGTCCAGTAGAGAGCCTCAAGGTCTATCTTCGCAGAACTTCGGACTTTGGTGGAGGCCAACTCTTCAAAGGAGAAACATCGGGTAGCGACCTGTCACTGAAACAACTAAGAGCGAAAATCACCTACTTCATTCGCAGAGCGGATCCTGACAGTACACCCGCAGGTCATGATCCTAGAAAAGTCGCATCGTCTCTGAATTTCTTTCAGAGCATGAATTTCGAAAGCCTCAAGAGTTTCACAGGCTGGAAATCCTCGCGTGTTTTCTTCAAGCATTACGCGAAACAAGTGCATGAAGTCAAACATTTTGTGGTAGCTGCAGGTAGTGTTATGAAACCTGCACCTAACTCTGCATAGAACAGTGAGTTACTTGGGACTCCAACTCCTCGGGTGCCTATGTTGACCCTCGTGTGATACGTAGTGAATTCAGAGACGCTTATTGTTTTTTCATAGACTGTTCTTTCCCAAGGTGAAATGTCATAGTCGTCACATGAGTGCCGCATGCCTAGAGCATGATGTGTTTTTCCTTATTAAAGACTGATGTTCCTCTGGAACCTGTGCCTTCTAATAATTTGAAATTTTCTTTCAGATTCAAGAGCGAAGTCTTTCATTACTATGTACATTATAATTTATTGTAAATTACTTTTACATCCCTTATTGCATTTATTTACCATATTCTGCAATTGTGAAATAAAATTTCTATTTTATTACTTGTGCGTCTCAATCCGCTCCTACTTATACTATGAAATACATGGTTGTCATAGTTTCATTATCCCCTCCTTTTTTCTTTATAAAAATGTTGAAGATAATTGGTTCAATCCATATTATATACTCACCTATGCTATGTAATATTCTTAACTGAATACTTACTTGCGCTATACCTTCGAGACCAGACCGTTCTCTTTTCACAATATACAGTGCCTAACCACCACTTGTCTGTCA
>NC_090731.1:95151059-95188559 GCF_036898095.1 Palaemon carinicauda | reverse complement strand
ACCGTTATACATCATTCAGCTGATCATGGACTATGTTAGTGCTTTCTGCCCCCTACAGGGAAGAGTCTGGGAAGACTCTTGGAGAAAACCCAAGGATTATGAGTTCAAGGAACACACTAGCAAACAAGTTTGTATATTAGTGTCCTCATATACATAAAGCATAGTTTGTACTCTGAATGGAAATGATCTGTGTAGATTACTGATACCTCCCGAATCTGTTCATTCATGGAGACAGATAGACAGGTTTACATTCGTGTAGGAAATCTTAATTTAGTAAGGTAAACAGGTTAGTACAATCAGTCATTACCAGTGACTGAACTTAAAAGCATAGCAAATTATCTGAAGAATGTTTGCTTGGAACAGAATAACCTTAGTTCCGAATATTTTTCCAAAATTAAGAGGATAAAAAGATGCTCTGACACCCTTTATTGAATGGTTTAGGATATTTTGGGCGAAATGAGATGCAAAGATTCCTATTATTATTTATTACAATAGAATATAGAAATCATGGTTGTAACATTTACAATCAATCATATTTTTCGCTGAAAATATCTATGTGAAAGCATAATTGGTAATAACAGAAAAATTTTATAAGTTTCATATGAAAAGGAAACACAAGCCACTCTATGGGAAATATGGAATGTTTCACTTTGGATTCTGTTGTTACAAGGAACACTTGCATACGAATATGCATGGCACATGTGTCAGTCTATTATGCTTAATGTCACCCGTGTAATTAGAACAGTCTATGGTGTCATGCACTAGACACATCACTTAACATGATACACCATAAAAGTTTATCATATATACCCTTCACTAAAAGTCTCAAATAGTGCATTGTTCTTTGCAGAGATCAAGCGGCAGGTTTTAGTACACTACCTGCTGCCACCACGAAGTGTTTGATATCCTGTAGTTGTTTCGCGTAGTGCTTGAAGAAGACCCTGGATGACTTCCATCCAGTGAAAGCGCGAAGACTTTCAAATGACATAGTTTGAAAGAAATTTAGAGACGAAGAAACTTTTCTCGGATCATGACCTGCTGGTGTACTGTTTGGATCTGCTCTGCGAACAAAATAGGTGATCTTCGCCCTTCGTTGTTTCAAGGTTAATGTCGAACCTGATGTTTCTCCCCTGAAAAGCTGACCTCCCTTAAAGTCTGAAGTTCTACGAAGATAGACCTTTAGGCATTCCACTGGGCATAGGGATGCTTCTTCCTTCAGAGGACAGATTCTCCAGGGACCCCACCTCTTAGTGGGCAGCTCGTTCTTGTCGAGAAACGTTGGGTCCAGAAAAAGGTTCAGTTCTCCGCAGTCTGTGAACTGAATGTGGCCATCATCCCTCGAGAGGGCCACTATTTCGCTAACTCTGGCTCCTGAGGCTAGTGCAGATAAGACTATCACCTTTTGAGTCAAGTCTTTTAGATAGCAATCTTCGTTGTTCAAGGTTGATGCTAAGTGAAGAACCTTATCCAAGGACCAAGAAATGGGCTTTGGAGGGGCTGCGGGCCGAAGTTTAGCGCAGGCTTTTGGAATCTTATTGAAGATTTCGTTGGAGAAGTCCACCTGGAAGGCGTACAGCATGGGTCTGTTTAGGGCAGATTTGCACGTAGCAATCGTGTTGGCTGCTAACCCTTGTTCATGGAGATGGATGAAGAAGGATAAACAGAAATCCGTAGAAATCTCCTTTGGTTTCTTTGCCTTGACAAAGGCGACCCATTTTTTCCAGGAAGACTCGTATTGTCTTCTCGTTGACTTTGACTTGTATTCTTCTAAGAAGTTAATACAGTCCTTTGAAATCCCAAACCTTTTCTTGACTGCTAAGGTGAGAAAATCATGAGATGAAGGTTCCGGGATTTCTGTGATGAAGCTGAGACAGTCGATTTCTGCACTTGTTGAGTCAGAACTGGATCCGGCAACGGGATCAGCTTCAGGCGTAGTTCCGTTATCAGGGGAAACCAGACGCTTGTGGGCCACTAATGCTGCCGTTCCGTGAAAGGATCTCAGTTTGTTGAGGATTTTCAGCAGAAGGTTGGTTGGAGGGAACAGGTAGATCTTGGACCATCTGTTCCAATCTAGGGACATTGCATCCGTTGCTTCCGCTAGAGGATCCTCGTACGGGGCTACATACTGGGGTAGCTTCTTGTTGTCGCTCGTTGCGAAGAGGTCTACTTGCAGTCCTGGGACTTTACGTAAGATGAAGGAGAATGATCTTGCGTCTAGGGACCATTCTGACTCTATCAGGTTGAACCTGGATAGAGAGTCAGTCGTCACATTGCGGAACCCTTGAAGATGAACTGCTGACAAGTGCCATCTCTTCTTCTCTGCTAGCCAGAGGATGGCCAATATCACTTGATTGACTTGAGGCGATCTCGAGCCCTGTCGATTTAGGCATCTCATTACGACCTCGCTGTCTAATACCAGTCGGATGTGGATTGAGCAGCGAAGCAGCCATGGCTTCCGGAAAGTTGATGTTGAAGGTTTTGAAGAGGGAAGACCAGGTTCCTTGGACTTTCCGATGGTGAAAGTGGCCTCCCCACCCTTCCTTCGAGGCATCCGTGTGAACGGTGACTGACGGTGGAGGCGGTTGTAGGAGTACCTTCTTCTTTAGATACTTGGCCTCCGACCATGGCTTGAGGAGGGATCGCAGACGATTTGGTATTGGTCTTTTTAGATCTCCGAGCATTTGATGCGTATTTTCTCCAAACTCCTGATGCATCTTTTAATTGAGCTCTCAATACTGGGTCTGTCACTGAGGCGAACTGGAGAGACCCCAACACTCTCTCCTGTTGCCTTCTTGGTATCCTGGCGGATTGAAGGAGTCTCTTGACAGATCCCGCTGTCTTCCCTCTTCTTTGATGGAATGGAAAGGCAGTGTGACTGTAAGTTCCAGTGGACACTCAGCCACTGGAACTTCTGAGCTGGAGATAGTCGAGACTTTTCCAAGTTGATCTTGAATCCTAGGTGTTCCAGGAACTGGACCACTTCCTTGGAGGCTTGCGTGCACTCTTCTTTGGATGGTGCCCACACCAGCCAGTCATCCAGGTAGGCTACTAGCTGAATTCCCTTTAGGCGTAGTTGATGAATGACCGCATTCGCAAGCTTGGCGAATACTCTTGGGGCTATGTTCAGACCGAAGGGCATGGCTCTGAAGACGTACTGTCTTTTCTGTAGCTTAAATCCTAGGTAGGGGGAAACTTGACGGTTGATTGGAACATGCCAGTACGCATCCGTCATGTCTATGGAGACTGTGTATGCCTGTTTGGGCAAAAGGATCCTTATGTGTTGGAGCATCAGCATTCTGAACTTGTAGTTCACTATGAACTTGTTGAGTGGTGATAGGTCCAGAATGACTCTGAGCTTTTCCGAGTCTTTCTTCGGAACACAGAACAGCCTTCCTTGGTATTTGATGGACTTTGCCCTCTCCTTACAACTCTCTTGTCTAAGAGTTCCTGAACGTATTCTTCCAATATGGGGGTTGAGTGTTGGAAGAATTGAGGGAAGTTCGGTGGAGTTGTATTCCAACTCCACCCCAGTCCGTTCTTGATTAGGCTGTGGGCCCAGGGATCAAAGGTCCAGCGATCCCGAAAAAGGAGAAATCTCCCTCCTACCAGCAGCATCTCACTTGGAATGCTAGTTGGAAGGTTTGCCTCCTTGGCCACATCCACCTCTGTTGCCCCTACCTCTAAAGGGGCGTCTAGAGGCTCCACGAAAGGAACCTCGAGACTTCGGCCTAAAGGTCATCGATTGCCTTTTAAAGGCTGGGGGTGAAGACGGGCGACTGAGTCGCCACTGGTTGGGGCACCAGCTGGAAAGTGGTGGGTGGTTGTGCCACTGTCTGGGGCACCGTGGCCACGGGGAGCTGTTGTTGTTGTCGAGGACGAGAGGGCACTCTTGGTCGTTTTGTCTTCATTTTCGGCTGGTGACCCTCATCAGCGGAAGACTTTCTTTTGGAGGACAAGCCCCACTTGGAGAGGAGATTCCTGTTCTCCGTTGCGGCTTTGTCCACGACCTCTTTGACCACTTCACTTGGGAAGAGGTCTTTTCCCCAGATGTTAGAGGCTATCAGCTTCCTTGGTTTGTGCCTCACCGCAGCTGAGGCGAACACGAACTCTCTACAAGCCATGTGGGCTTTAATGAAATTATAAAGGTCTTTGGTGACCGTTGCCAAATGAGCTTTGGCAAAGACCATGAACATATCTGGGGTCTCGGGAACACTTGCCATCGTCTCTAACCCTGTTTGTAGAGACATGGAGGCGGCAAGTCGTTCTTTGGTCTCCTGCTCCCTGCGCAGGTGAAAGTCCGACAACTTTGGTAGGTCTTCACCGAACTGACGTCCGGCAATATCAGCCTCCAGCTTCCCGACTGAGAAGGTGTTACAGACATCCTTCCAGTTCGCATCGTCAGATGGTAGGGCAAGGGAAAAGGGTCTACACTCCTCAAGTGTAGGACAAGGTTTTCCTGCCTTGGCTGCCTTCAAGGCTGCCTTAAACCCTTTCTCCATAAAGGGGAAGGCACGGGAAGAATCAGCAATGAAGGAAGGGTGCTTCTTGGTTAGAGCCGGCACCTTGGAATTAGTGAAGGCCCTCTCCTTCAAGGTTTTGGTAAACAAGGCCTGGGCCTTGGGAAGGTCCAGAATGATGACCTCTTTCAGCTCAGTTTCCTCTTTGGAAGGGGGTTCCATCCTCAGGCGGACATAACAATCCGGATAGGCCCCTTTGCTGAGCCAGAACTCCATGTCATCTACTTGGACAGTGCCCAGTTTCTCGGAGAGGAAAATCTTCCCCCATGACATCGGCATGTGCTCAGCATACCTTCAAGGGTTAATGTCAGAAAAGGCGGGAAGATCTTTGATGTTTAGCTTCTTGGGGGCTAAACGCGTAGACACGAGCTGGTGCATTTCAGTCCGTAGAGAACCCTCCTTCTCGGACGACTACTTTTGCATGTCCTGGAACATAGACAAAAGCGAGTGCAGCGTATTGGTGATCGAGTCTAGCTGGGGGGCAGAAGAAGAAGTCGACGGGGCAGGCCCAGCCACCGTAGCCGATGAAACCGAAATCGTTTCGGTTTTCTCCGCGTCGCCTTCAGGATGAAAGACAGTTTCTTGCTCCAGTTCTTCCACTAGGAGATCACGTTCCGTCTCCTTGGAGACAACTGACATGTTGTCTTCTAATTGGATGTCCTTCAACGCATCGGCTACCTCAGATTCTATCGGAATCTGGACGAGGGGAATCTCAGGTTGAGCCTGGGGAATAATTGCATCCGAAGATGCCCTAGGGAACAGACAAGACCTCATCTTCTCATTAGGAAGATATGGGCCAGAGGTGTTCTTCTGAAAACCTCTGACCCATTTTCGCAGCGTATCTCTTGCTGCATCCCTTGACTCTGTGGACTTCTGATCATCAGAACGGTACATATCTGTGGGTCCCAATACTTTAGAGATCCTATCGTAATTGCGCAGCGCACGTGGTTCCTGCACATATCATGGCCGCAGAGGCTCTTACTGCGGACCTTGCAGAAATGGTTCCCGCACTCGGGATGCTCCTCCTGTAAAGAAAGAAAAGCATATAAGTATTCGTTGAAAATCTCAGATTTCATCATACAGATTCATAAATTTTTATTTAGCTTAGGATAGTGTAAGCTAGGAAAAGGGAAAGACACCCACATGTGCCTCCTGTCCAGCCCATTGCTATGACCTCCTCCAATATTGAACAGAAAATTCTTGATGAATTATATGGGAAGATAATATCCTTGGATATAAAGTGTAATCTTAACAGTCTTCCAGGTTCAATATTGGGGATTTTTTAATAATGGATATCATTCATTAATTAAGCAGAGAGAATCACTCTCTAGATGTGGTGGTCTCACAATAGGCTGCCCATGAAGCACCTTGTAGGTTGGAAAAGATTTTGTGTATAGGCTACAGTACAGACCATTGCCGTCAGTACTGTGTGCCTTCCGGCATACGCCGGCATTGCCCTGGGCTATTGAAGGTATGTACTGCCTTCAAGATAAGGGGCAGCAGGTCGTTGGCAGTTGCTCCGCTGCCGGCAGCCGGAGGGTCCCTCTATCAAGGTGGACCCGCCGGCAGCCAGCGGAAAAAGTCTGTAGACTTTGGATGACCGGCCGCCGCCAGTCAACATGGTTGCCGGCGGCCGGCCAGAGCGTGTGCTGGTTGCCGTTGGGTCGCCGATCAACGGTACCCCATGGCAAGTGGCGGCAGAGCAAACTGACGGTGGGCAGTCGTCCGAGATGGCTGCCGGCAGTTGGCCCAGGGTTGGTGAAAGAAAAAAAAGTGTGGATGGGGGGAAAGCAAAGGCTCAGTCTTGCAGACCTTCATCTGGAATGAGGGTTCAAATGGAATGGGGAATATATTCGGTCTTCCATCCAACCATAGCCCATCCATATGGTAGTAGGGTCATGGAAGGCAGTCCAAGGGAGGACTGAAGAATACTCTTAAGAAGGAGGAGGATCCCTGCCGGCAGCCGGCGATCTGGCAGACAGGGAACCTCAGGCCAATTCCACCAACTACCCATAGGGTCAATTTTAGAATGATGGCCAGGATGTGTGAAGGCTAGGCCAACACCAAAGGACAGCAGGGGAGGGGCAAGGGTCCTGTAGGTGAGGTAACACCTAGAAGGTACAGTACTACCTAACCTAAGAGATTCTGATCTGTAGTAAAGACAACCTTAATGGCCGGGGAATTCAATTCCCCAGGTTGGGTTAGTCTTAAGGGGGGAACAGGATCTAGTGCCGGAGGCCCTAGGCAAGGGAAGAATTCAATTCTTCTGCCTAGGACCTGCCGGTACAGGACTGTCTGCTAGGCCATGGAAAGGAGGAATTATCATATAACGCCTCCAGGGTCTAGCCTCCTGCATAGGCAACCTAACCTGACTTGGGAAATCATTTCACCAAGACAGACGGTTGTCAATGACAGACATTCTACTCTGATGTCCCATTCTAGGCTCAAAACTGACTCAGTGGGTGAGAGAAAGAAACGGGAACACCCCGGTAAAGATTTGCCAGAACACAGTTCAAGGCAAAGCCAACCGGAGTTAGCCTAGGCTAGTCAGAGGGAAGAGGAATTGCTCTTAAATCTCGCAAGGAGATTGGTATCGACTTAAAAGGTAAAGGAGGTGGCAGTCTCCACTTAAAAGATGATACAAGAGCAATTGGGGACATATATGAAAGTATACTAAAGCCCCTATGCTGGTAGCCTAGGCACAGTGAGAATCGGTCACCGAAACTCTCTCGTATACTATCTTGGAAGAGGAAAATATTTATGCAGTGATATCTTAATTGTATAAAATATTGTCTGAGCTTCAATAAAACTTTACCAGGAAGGTTATATCATGCATGAAGTGTGCAGGTGCCTAGGCTAGGAAGCCTAGCACTCGTGGGGCTCGGTCATAATTCAGCCAAATCCACAACAAGAAGGGCATAATATAAAAATCCCTAGCTAATTTGCTAAATAGCTAAAAGTTATTAAAGCGATAAATGCCGGGAAAGTCGTTCTGGCTAACTAAATGTACATGCAAAGAACGACCGCGTCCATGACGCCATCCGGCTGGCAACAGCTCTTGTTACGTTAATTACAATCTTAAATCGAGGAAAAACAGCCAAGAGCTTACATTTATACAATTCAAAGATAATACTTAACTTTCCAGAGGCAGATGAGGCTGGGGAAGACATCATCGCAGCAAAACAAACCAAAATAGCGAGAGATAACACGGGATAAACACCGGTCTAAGGCGCTACAATAGAAAGAATGACTAGATGGCGCCACGCAGAGACGGGCTGGCGCCCAATTACAGTACAGTAGGGGTGTTGCCTTAATAACGGCTCTCCTATAATTCTTGCCACTTTCCCCTCTCGAAGCGTAAACGCTATTAGGGGTGTAGATAGCTATGTGACGTGTCAAGAATACGTCCTCTGATATGCGATATCCCTTTTAGAAATATAAGGGATACTCGCACCAGGAGTTAGAATTCTGGATACCTTTAGTAAAATTCTCTGGGATATATCACTGTAGTCAAATATAACCTAGGAAGCTACTAAGAAGGAACTTCCATCAGGACGACATGGCCTGAGCCTAAAAAACGGATTTTGAGCGAAGCGAAAAATCTATTTTTGGGTGAGATAGCCATGTCGTCCTGATGGAAGTTCCTATAGGGTAGCCTCCTTGGGTATATTTGACTACGGTGATATTCCCAGAGAATTTACCTCAAGGTATCCAGAATTCTAACTCCTGGAGCAAATATCCCTAATTAAATTTAATCAGGGATATCGCGTAATATCAGAGGACGTATAATGACATGCCACATAGCAATCTACACCCTGAACAGAATTAACACTTCGAAGGGGTCAAAGTGGCAAGAAAATAAAAAACGAGAATGAAAGGAGAGCCGCTAGCAAGGCACCTCTCCTATCTCGCTTCGAGTGCGTACACAGCACCGCCGACGGCGCCATCTGTATTCCTTTTTGCGTAGCTCAACAACTCGGTGTTTTCCCTGTGTTTACTCGTAAATCTTGGATTATTTCAACCTTATGATGCTTTCTCCAGCCTCTTCTGCCTCTGGAAAGTTGAGTATTATCTTTATTATGTATAAATGTGAGCTCTTGGTGTTTTTAAAATAATTCGATAGCGATATTTTAGTTACAAGAGCTGTTGCCTACCGGAGGCGTCCTGGACGCTGTCGCTCGCCTTGCATGAGTCATTTAGTTAGCCAGAGCGACTTTCCCGGCCCTTATGCTTTAATAATTTTAGCTATTTAGCTTTACATGAGAATTCTTTATATGATGCTATTAGTATTAATGTTTCGGCGAATGAATTACCGATCCTAGCCTACGCTAGGGTTCGTAGCCTAGACGTTTGGGCCTAGTACTTTCATGCATGATATTCAGATTTCCGAGTGTTTTAAAATTTATTGAAGCTTTAGGCAGTTTTATACATATAAGATATTGTTGATATTTCTTCCAAGATCGTATACGAGAGTGTTTCAGTGATTTAGGTAATCGATTCTCTTCGCACCTAGGCTAGTTGCTTATGGAGCCCTAGTATACTTTCACACACTCCCCTGTTGCTCTTTTCTCCTCGGAGAATAAGTGCAATCCCTTTTCCCTCTGTTTAAGCCTTGGGCTTAACCCTAATGGTTTATCTGAATAAATATTTAGATATAACTATATTAGGGAGTTCCTGTTCTTTACTGTTTCCAGAGAATCTGGCTTCAGGAGGGGGCAGGACATCAGAGTTTTTAGTCTGGGTCTATTTCTTTCTAGCATAGAGAATGAGATTCCTTTGCTAGGCCTAGGGCAGACACAGGAGGCTTAGCCTCCCTAGACCACTTCTGAAGGTTTCTGTACGAGATGATCCCTTCTTCTGTGATCTAGCAGACTAGTCCAGTGTTGTTGTTCTCGGTTTTAAGGATAAGATTCTTCCTTCCTTGTGAATAGCAACACCAAACCTTGTTTTAGTACTGAGGGAGATGGCAAGTATTGCCGGCCTCCCTCCCATGATGACCCCTAGGCTAGGATGAGCTTTCTTGGCTGCGGGGTAATCTATTACTAAAGCAGAGTTTGTAGGACCCTCTTCCCCCTTCCCCCCCCCCCCTTTCCTTAGTAATGGCCTAGCCATTACATCTCTTGGTCGTCGTTCTACATCTGTACCTAGTATAGGCTAAGATGTGGCGCTGACTCAGTCCCTTGCCGGCCGGCAAAGGCCTAACTTCTGTAGAGTGTTCCCCAGACCTCCCTTGGTCTCACATCCATGTCTGTCTATAGAGCCAGGCGGTATTGGATAGAAGGAAGCCTGAATTTACATTCTCCCCTTCCTTATGTTCACTCTTTCTGGATGCCGGGCTGTAAGGCAGTGCCGTCTTGTATCCTTACATCCATTCTGTTTCTCTTCTAGTGTTTGTACCCTAGCCTGACTGCCAGCCTGAGTGGCCGGCAGCCGGGCAGGGGGAATTTCTCTGGTTCTTTTCTACTGCCGGCCGGCATTGGTAGCATACCATTGCCGGCCGGCAACAGAAGCACACCATAAGATCTGCCGGCCGCTAACATTTATAGTTGCCGGCCGGCACACACATTTGAACCAGCGCTCTTCCACCCAATAGTCTAAAGGTAGTATACTTTGGAACTAATTTAAGGTATGTGCCGGCCGGCACATTATATTATATACAGTAGCCAGTATTTTTACAGTACTGTATAGGATATACTGCATGGAGAAAACTATAGTATAGAATATATTATAACACTAAGTTTTTCCAACACTCTTGTGTTGTCTTGTACAGCCTTTTGCGAAACCGTACAGATGAAGAAAGTGAGTTCTTTCTTTATTAACTATCCTGTATATTAAAATTACTTATATTGGTGTGAGCTACACCTATTTTTTCCTTTGGAAATACCTTAATGGTTATTCTAGAATAAGAATAACCATAAAAATTTTATTATCTGGAAGGTTACAGCAATTGACTGAGCAGGAAATACAAGGGTGTGTCTTTCCTTCTTTCCTTTCTAGCTTAGTTACTTTAAGCTATATAGTTATCCAGTGATACGTTTTTCACTTGATACTCATGGAATTTCTTCTCTTTACAGGAGGACCATCCGAAGTGTGGGAGTTTATTCTGCAACGTCCGCAGCAAGAACTTCTGCGGACATGATTTGTGTAGGAGGCACGCAGCATGCGCAGTCTCCAAAGGTGATCTCCGGTATTGGGACCCGCAGGTATGTACAATTTGCACTAACCTGATTACCGAGGCATTTGACGTCCCTAAGTCGGCGGAGTCAAGGGACGCAGCGAGGGAGAAGCTTCGAACCTGGGTGAAGGGCTTCCAGAAGAATACTTCTGCCCCCTATCTTCCAAGCAAGAAGATGAGGGCTTACCTTTTCCCCAAGGCATCAGCGGATGCAGTGATTCCCCAGCCTCCAGCGGAGATACCTCTGGTTCAGATTCCGGTGGATTCTGAAGTCTCGGACGCCCTACAAGACATCCAACTGGACGATAGGATGTCTGAGGTGTCCGAGTACACTGAAAAAGACCTTCTGGCAGAAGACCAGGAAGAGGAGCTGACCCAGGCTCTGGACAATGAAGAGGAAGAATTTGACGAGGAGTCGGCTACTCTGATTCAGGCCCCTGAACCTGTTCCCTCTTCATTGTCTGCTATCCCAGAGGATCTGGGAAGGACTCTTTCTTCCATCGTTGGAATGATCCAGCAGATGCAGAAAGAAAATAATGAGAAGGCGGCTGCAATGAAGTTGGAGATGCGAAGACTTGCAGCATCACGTGGGCCCCAGAAGAAGCTCAACGTGAAGGACCTTCCCTTATGCTCGGATGCCAATCCTTGGAGGTATGCCAAGCACATACCTATGACGACGGGAAAGATCGTCATCTCGGAGAGATTGGCTCAGTCCCCCTCGAGGAGGTGGAATTCTGGCCCAGCAAGGAGTCGTACCCGGACTGCTATGTCCGTCTTAGGAAGGGGCCAGCCTCAAAGGAAGAGACGGAGCCAAAGGAGGTCATAGTTTTTGACCACACTAAAGCTCAGGCTTTACTGTCGAGCTCGCTGAAGGAGAGGGGCTTCACAAACTCAAAGGCACCTGCTTTGAGTAAGAAGCATCCTTCCTTTGTGGCCTCTCCTACTAGAGCCTTTCCCTTTATGGAAAAAGGGTTTACAGGTAAGGCTGTTCTGAAAGCGGTCGAGGCAGGTAAACCATGTCCCTCCTGGAAGGAGTATAAACCTCTGTCCTTGGCTTTACCCATGGACCAGAAAGACTGGAAGGACGTCCATCTTACCTTCTCAGTCGGGAAGTTGGAGGCCGATATTGCCGGACGTCAGTTCAGTGAAGACCTCCCGAAGCTCTCTGATTTTCTCTTGCGTAGGGAGCAAGAGACAAAAGAAAGACGTGCCGCCTCAATGTCTCTGCAAACGACTCTAGAGACGATGGCAAGTGACCCCATGGCTCAAAAGATGTTTATGGTAGTGGCCAAAACACATCTGGCCACAGTGACGAAGGACCTTTACAGCTTCGTCAAAGCTAGGAGAGCTTGTAGGGAGTTCGTGTTCGCCTCGGCTGTGGTGAGGCACGAGCCAAGGAAACTAATCTCCTCCTGCATTTGGGGTAAAGACCTTTCCCTAGTGAAGCGATCAAAGAGGTTGTGGATAAGGCCGCCGCAGAAAATTGAAACCTTCTCCAGAAGTGGGGCCTATCTCTTAAATGAAAGTCTTCCCCGGATGAGGGTCCCCAACCAAAGAGGAAGACTAAGAAGCCTAGGCTACTCTCTCGGCCAGCCAAGCCGTACAGACAGCAACAGCAGCAACTTCCTTTGACCGCAGTGCCCCAGATGGTGGCACAAACCCTGACCACATACCAGTGGGTACCCCGAGCCGTGACAACACAGTCTCCGGCATTTAACCCAGTATTCGAAGGGCAGTCTACTACCTTTCGAGCAAGAGCTAGAGGATCAGCCAGAGGTTCATCTAGACGCCCCTCAAGGGGAAGGGGGTTCAGGGGAGGTCGCGGTCAAGGAGGCAAGGCCTCAGGTCAACAGCAGCAGAAGTGAAATGCTTCCGGTAGGAGGGAGACTTCATCTTTTTCGGGATTGTTGGACCTTCGATCCCTGGGCCCACAGCCTAATCAAGAATGGACTGGGTTGGAGCTGGTACAGCACTCCACCTCCGTTCCCACAATTCTTCCAACACTCTACCCCCGTTCTGGAAGAATACATTCGAGAACTCTTGGAGAAAAGAGTAATCCGAAGGGTAAAGTCCATCAAATTCCAAGGAAGGCTGTTTTGTGCTCCAAAGAAGGACTCAGAAAAACTCAGAGTCATTCTGGACTTGTCGCCACTCAACAAGTTCAAGATGCTAACACTGCAACACACAAGGACCTTACTACCCAAGCGGACATTTACCGTCTCCATAGACTTGTCAGACGCTTATTGGCACATCCCAATCAATCGTCAACTCTCCTCCTACCTAGGATTCAAGCTACAACGAAGACTCTACGCTTTCAGAGCCATGCCATCCGGGCTAAACATAGCCCCAAGGATCTTCACGAAGCTGGCGAACGCAGCTCTCAAACAATTACGCCTAAAGAGAATCCAAGTAGTGGCTTACCTGGATGACTGGCTGGTGTGGGCAGCATCCAAGACAGAGTGCATGCAAGCTTCCCAACAGGTGATCCAGTTCCTGAAACATCTAGGTTTCAAGATCAACAGAAAAAAGTCGCGGCTTTCTCCATCTTAAAAGTTTCAGTGGCTGGGAATCCACTGGGACTTACTGTCACACCAACTTTCCATCCCTGTAAAGAAGAGGAAGGAAATAGCAGGTTCTGTCAAGAGACTTCTGGATTCCAAAAGGATATCAAGACGCGAACAGGAGAGAGTGCTGGGCTCTCTCCAGTTTGCCTCAGTAACAGACCCAGTGCTAAGAGCACAGCTAAAGGATGCAACCGGAGTTTGGAGAAAATATGCATCAAACGCGCGAAGAGATCTGATAAGACCAGTACCGACTCGTCTGCGAACGCTTCTCAAGCCATGGTCCAAAGTCAAACAACTGAAGAAATCAGCGCTTCTCCAGCCACCTCCCCCCTCTGTGACTATTCATACAGACGCCTCGAAGGAGGGATGGGGAGGTCATTCTCACCGGAAGAAGTCCCAAGGAACCTGGCCCAACCTATTCAAGAAATTTCACATAAACTTTCTGGAAGCCATGGCAGTACTTCTTACATTGAAGAAAGTCTCCCCTCGCCGCTCGATCCACATAAGATTGGTACTAGTCAGCGAGGTGATAGTGAGATGCCTGAATCGACAAGGATCGAGGTCACCTCAAATCAACCAAGTGATGTTGGCCATCTTCCGGCTAGCGGAGAAGAAGAGATGGCACATGTCAGCAGTTCACCTTCAAGGAGTCCGCAATGTGACGGCGGACGCTCTATCCAGGCTCACGCCGATAGAGTCAGAATGGTCCCTAGACGCAGGCTCATTCTCCTTCATCTTGAGGCAAGTCCCAGAACTGTAGATAGACCTCTTTGCGACAAAAGACAACAAGAAGTTACCTCTACGTGTCCCCGCACGAGGATCCCCTAGCGAAAGCAGTGGACGCTATGTCCCTCAACTGGAACAGGTGGTCCAGGATTTACCTGTTCCCTCCTCACAACCTTCTATTGAGGGTCCTTGACAAACTGAGATCTTTCAAGGGAAAAGTGGCAGTAGTGGCTCACAAGTGGCCGAATAGCGTATGGTTCCCTCTGGCATTAGAACTACGGCTGAAGTTTCTACCGCTACCAGATCCAGTTTTGACTCGGCGAGTTCAGAAGTCGACTGTCTGCGCTTCATCACTGGAAACCCGAAACCTGCAGCTCATGATTTTCTCTCCTTAGCGGTGAGAAAACGTCTCGGGATATCAAAAGACAGTATAGACTTTTTAGAGGAATATAAGTCCAAATCCACCAGAAGACAATATTCATCATGGAGGAAGTGGGTGTCCTTTCTCAAGGCGAAGAATCCACAAAAGATCTCGACGGACTTCTGCTTATCATTCTTCATCCACCTCCATGGTCAAGGCTTAGCAGCCAACACGATATCGATATGCAAGTCCGCCTTGACAAGACCTATTCTATATGCCTTCCAGGTCAACCTCTCTAACGACATTTTTAACAAAATTCCGAAGGTCTGTGCTAGGCTCAGACCATCAGCACCTCCGAAACCCATCTCATGGTCTCTGGATAAGGTTCTTCATTTCGCTTCGCTGATGAACAATGAGGAGTGTGCTTTAAAGGATTTGACCCAAAAAGTTATATTTTTGTTCGCACTCGCTTCGGGGGCTAGAGTTAGTGAAATAGTAGCCCTCTCGAGAGAGGAAGGTCATGTTCAGTTCTTGGATGGGGAAGAACTGAACCTTTTTCCGGACCCAACGTTTCTTGCCAAGAACGAGCTACCCACCAACAGGTGGGGTCCCTGGAGAATCTGCCCTCTGAAAGAAGATGCATCTCTATGTCCAGTGGAATGCCTAAAGGTCTATCTTCATAGAACTTTAGACTTTAGGGGAGGTCAGCTGTTTATGGGAGAAACATCAGGTTCAAATTTATCTCTGAAACAACTAAGGGCGAAAATCACCTATTTTATTCGCAGAGCGGATCCAGATAGTACACCCACAGGTCACGATCCTAGGAAAGTTGCCTCGCCCATAATAACATGGATTTCGAACATCTTCGCTCATACACTGGCTGGAAGTCTTCCAGAGTATTCTTTAGACACTATGCGAAGCAAGTGGAGCAACTGAAGAGGTCTGTGGTAGCAGTGGGTAGTGTCGTCAAACCTACTGTTTAACTCTGCGAGGAACAGCGAAATTAATTGGGACGATTAATTCTAGGGTGGGTGTGTAGTCACGGACTGTTCTACAGACTAAGTGTTAGGTCACTAAGGTGTCCTCATTGACTGTTCCATAATCAAAGGTGAACCAAGCATAAGTGCAGACACGTGTGCCAAGCGTTTCCAACGCCAGTGTGATTGAATAGTAAGACAGACTTTTATGATTTTAATATCTCAATATTAAAAGTGGCCCTTATGTTTTTTCCTTTCAGATAAACAATTTTTCTGCTTACTATGATTCTTATGCATATTTGTTGGTTATCCTCTTCTTATACTTGTATAATTGCTGATTAACCCATTTTTATTTTATTGATTGTCAATAAACTAGTTCTTGTGAACCTTGCGTCTCATTCGCCTGTGTCATTTTACTAGAAAATGGTTTAGCATTACTTAAACTATGTATAATTTTAACATGAATAATCTTAATAGATTGTTCCTTACTGCAAGCAAACTTTCATTGGTTTATGTTTTCCCCTAGTAGGGAGGACTTCATGCCCTATAGGGACGGTGGCGGATATACAAATTTCTTCCTATTCGGATATAAACCTTTGTCCAATCCAGTAATAGAACAAGGGAACTTGTCGGTATTTCATATCGACATGAGCAGTTCTTTTACAAACTTTGCTTTACATAATATAGGGTGAGACCACTATATTGGCTTGTCTGTTACTCATACATAGGTATATGTACTCCTCGAGACTTTTTCCAGAGTCTAGTATGACTCTTCCCTGTAGGGGGCAGGAAACACTAACATAGTCTATGTTTAGATGAAATGATGTATGACGGTAACATCTTAGGTCTCTAGGTCTAGGCTGACCGGGAAATACCTTCCTGAGGGTACGGCACGTTTTGAGAATCCACAGATACAGCAATGCTCTGGTATACTTCCATCAGGACGACATGGCCTGAGCCCAAAAAACGGATTTTGAGCGAAGCGAAAAATCTATTTTTGGGTGAGATAGCCATGTCGTCCTGATGGACCCGCCCTTCCTTTTTCTTAAAAAGGGCTATAGGACCCCTCCCTATATACAGTATCTGTAGCACCTCGTGTATCACTACAAGGAATACAGATGGCGCCGTTGGCGGTGCTATGTACGCACTCGAAGCGAGATAGGAGAGGTGCCATGCTAGCGGCTCTCCTTTCATTCTCGTTTTTCGTTTACATGGCCTGAGCCCAAAAATCTATGTTTCAGTACAGGTAGTGGTGAGGAAAGGAAGAAGGCAATTCTTTCATTAGAATTGAAGCAAGAAATTATAGAAAAACATGAGAGCAGTGTGCATGTGAGTGATATGGCTAAACAATATGGCTGGAATAGGCCTATGATCTCGACGATCATCAAGCAGAAGGCAGCCATTAAAGCAGATAAACCATCGAAGGGGATCACCATTATTACAAGACATAGTAGCAATACCCTGGAAGAGATAGAACGCCTTTTGTTGATAGGGATAAAGGACAAAGAGATTGTTGGCAACGATCATTTGTGAGAAGGGCCAGCGTGATGAACAGAAAGAAAGATAAAAGTGAAGCAAAGAAAACCAATATAGCATTAACAAGCTCTTTTAAAAGTCTTCTCTCTTTTTCTGTTTCTCTCTAAACATAGCATTAACATGTTCTTTAAATAAGATCTCTCTCTCTCTCTCTCTCTCTCTCTCTCTCTCTCTCTCTCTTCTTCGCTGTTATAGTGTTAGAGACGTATATTATTTTTTTTCTGAGAGAGAGAGAGAGAGAGATTAAACAAAAATGTGTTTAGAGTACATATGATTTTTAACAGCGTCAACGAGTTGAAAACAATTAAATGTAACTAAGAAAGTAATAACAGCTAATCTGAATTCCTTTATTAACTAAAACAAATATTGATACAAACACACTCGTGTGCGTATGCACAAACACACACACAGGTGCAAGAATTGCTACGCAGTAAGAGACAGACGGTCAGGGAGGAGGTAGAGATGGTGACTGCGATAACGTACCGTAACTCGTCACTGAAAGTGATGAAAATTAAAAATCAAAAGAAAAAAAATGTAAAAAATATGAAAAAAAAAATAAATAAATAATTTAAATAAGCTAATTTAGATTAAAGTTTCAGTAGTGTAAGTTACGGTACGTTATCGCAGTCACTATGTCTACCTCCTCGCCGATCGTGTCTCCTCCTGGGTGTGTGTGTGTTTGCGCATATGCACACAAGTGTGTTTGTATCAATATTTGTTTTAGTTAATAAAGGAATTCAGATTTGCTGATATTGTTTTTTTAGTTACATATAATTGTGTTCCAACTCGTTGACGCTGTTAAAAATCATATGTACACAACACATTTTTGTTTAATCTCTCTCTCTCTCTCTCTCTCTCTCTCTCTCTCTCTCTCTCTCTCTCTCTCTCTCTCTCTCTCTCTCTCAAAAAATTAATAGACGTCTCTAACACTAACAGTGAAGAAGAACAAGAGAGAGAGAGTATTTATTTAAAGAACATGTTAACACCATGTCTACTTTCTCGCCGATCATCCGTCTTCTCCTGGCGTAGCAAATCCTACACCTGCGTTGGCCTGTCTCTAAGGTAAAGTGACAATAAAACACATTTTTTATTTATTATTTCTTTATAATTATCTTTTTTACATGCTTCTTTCATATTATGCAGTTATGTTATTGTTATGTGTAATAATATGTAGTAATTTATTAAGGAGTTAATATAGGTTTTTGGGGTGTGGAACGAATTATACAAATTACAGTGTATTCTTATGGGAATATTTGCTCCAACATATAATTGTTTTAACATACGAAGCAGTTTCTGGAACGAATTAAGATCGTATGTAGAGGTATCACTGTACAATTCGTTCCAGAAACTGCTTCTTATGTTAAAACGATCGTATGTTGGAGCAAATATTCCCATAAGAATACACTGTAATTTGTTAATTTGTTCCTCAGCCTAAAAACCCATAATAACTCCTTAATAAATTGCTACACATAATTACACATAAC
The DNA here is from genome assembly GCF_036898095.1 of Palaemon carinicauda. Classification (NCBI taxonomy): domain Eukaryota; kingdom Metazoa; phylum Arthropoda; class Malacostraca; order Decapoda; family Palaemonidae; genus Palaemon; species Palaemon carinicauda. Next base: position 95,170,219 of record NC_090731.1, on the reverse strand, counting down.
ATTAATACAATTGAATAATACAGAAATATCTAAAAAAAGAATAATAATAAAGAAATAATAAATAAAAAACGGGTTTTTATTAACACTTTACCTTAGCGACAGGCCAGCGCAGGTGTAGGGACTGCTACGCAGGAGGAGACGGAAGATCAGCGAGGAGGTAGAGACGGCAACTGCGATAACGTACGATAACTTACTCTAACTTACACTACGTGAACTTTAACCTAACTTAGCTTATTTTTTTTTTTTCATTTTTATAATTTTATAATTTTTTTTTTACATTGTTTTGCTTTTCTATTTTTAATTTTCATCACTTTCACTCGATTCGGTCTTCCTTTTCTTTGCTTCACTTTCTTTCTTTTCATCATGATCACTAGAATGTTTCGTAGATTTTTTAAAGAAACTATCGAGAGAAAGTTGCTTTTGAGAATTTTTCTAAAATGAGTTAAACAAACATCATCGAACTGCGCAACTACATGGTAAACCTAAAGTTTCTGTGGGTGATGCTTGTCAATGAAATCAACCACGTGTTGATGATATGCTAACATCTGTTTCATTTCAGCCGTACCTAAGATTTGGCCTACCTCTTCGGTCTCCTCCGACTCACTCAACTGTGCTTGGAACTCATCATGCTGCATGGTTTGCAGCTCCTTGAGTTCCTCGGTGGTGAGCATCTTCAAGATGCTCATCGACGAGTTCGGTGATGTCATCTTCATCCACCTCCAGACCCATGGACTTGCCAAGGGATACAATCTCTTCGACGTCTTCCTCGGCGGCAAGCACAGGTTCATTCTCGGGGCCAAAACCTTCGAAATCTCTGGGAGCAACAGCATCAGGCCAAAGCTTCTTTCAAGCTGAATTCAGTGTCCGACGAGTTACTCCCTCCCAAGCCTGATCTATGATCTTTAAGCAGTGCACGATATTAAAATGGTTCCTCCAAACTTCACGCAAAGTTAAGTTGGTGCTTTGCGTGACATTAAAGCACTGCTTAAATAAGTGCTTGGTGTAGAGCTTCTTAAAATTAGAGATGACTTGCTGGTCCATGGGCTGGAGGATAGGTGTGGTGTTCGGTGGGAGATACAACACTTTGATAAATTTGTATTCGTCGATGATATCATCTTCGAGTCCTGGGGGTTGAGCGGGTGCGTCCTCGAGGTCTTCGCCCGTTTCCTGGAAGGGCCAGAACGAGAGGTAGACTTCCTCCTTCCAGACCTCTTCCGCTTCCTTCTCGCCTCCTGGGGGTCGAAGTCCTCTGATGACGACGAGTTGTACGACGACGATGAGTAAGAGGAAGAGACGGAAGTGGAGCTTGCCGAGTCCTCTGAGTCCTCTATCGATGATGCAGGGTCCTGGCGTTGTTCCACCGGCGTGAAGGGCTGCATGAAGTCTGGCGGGAGCGTAGACGAAGGCGCCGGGGGAGTCCGTAGAGCCTTCCTGGAAGGGAACCAACCCGCGAATTCCTCTTCCTGACGCATTGGCAATCTGAAGGGAGTCGTTGGCGCCGTCCAGACGATGGAATCGGGGTCCGAAGAACCTGGAGGCTGCCTCTCTTTGTCTAATCCTCCCCCGGGCGCTGTAGTACTTGAAATACACTACCACGATGCAGGGGAAGGAGCCGATCCAGTCTTCCCCCACACCGGGTCTTCGGCCGAGACGGGTCCTGCGGGATCCAGAACTTGTCTCCCGAACACACTCCCGCTCCCCCAGCAGACCCCCCATACGCCTGTGTAGCAACAACTGTCCCCACATCAATCACATCAGACTCATGGGGAACGGCAATGGGCCGTTTCCCCGCAACGGACTTACCTCGTCCCCTACTCTGGGTAGGGGAAGGCAACGGGGAACGTCTCTCCGACGGAGCGGCAGGTGACGCTAACGGCGATGCGGCGCCCACCTTCTTAGGGGACCTCTTCGGCGCCCACCTTCTTAGGGGACCTCTTCGGCGCCCACCTTCTTAGGGGACCTCTTCGGCGCCTTCTTTTTCATGGCGTACAAGGCCCATTGGATTTCCGGCCAGGACGCACACTCCGGACACATGGAAGTAGGAGAACACACACTACCCCTACACGAGGAGCATAACGAGTGCGGGTCTACCTCCGTCTTCGAAAGCCACGCACCACAGGACTTACCGGCCTTAGGCACGAGGCAACGATGTTGGGATTCCATAAGGAAGCACTAAAATACCAAGCAACACAAGAACACTGGGAAAGGAGGTGAATAAAAGGGCACAAGGGAACGGGTACAACACGAGGGAACCACGTGGTAACACAAGGGTCGGACGGGATGTGAGAGAGCGGCGAGATGTGAACTACGCCGCGACCAGAAGCTTACTGACGACCGAGACCTAACTCCTTGCTCTCGCACGCTGACCCGGGTCGCTTCAGGGCGAGTATCCATCCGCCACAGAGGGACTCCACTAGGGAAAACGGAGATAGGGGAAACTACACAAAATTCTGGTCGGTTGGGAGGAGATCCCCAGATACTCCTAAGAAAGTAGTTTGAGGTAAGTACTCCGTGTTGGAACAAACAACCTTTTCTCCTTTCCTTATACTGTACACAATGTAGATGGCCAATGTGTATTGGCCAAAACATAGTGATTTATTTTAATTCCAATTGTTTCTTTTATGAGTATTTTATTAGAAACATGTTAAACTGTTTGATTAAAGTTAAAATATATATATATATATATATATATATATATATATATATATATATATATATATATATATATATATATATATATATATCATGTATGTATATATGTATGTATGTATGTATGTATGTATGTACATATACTCAGTCAAGCCTCAGTTTTCGAACGTCCCAAGTCTTGAACAAATTGGAGTTCGAACAAAAAATTTAGATTTTTTTGCTTCAGATACCGAACAAAATCTCGGAACTCGAAAACCCCCGAGACGAGCCAAGAAAACCCGACCACGCGGCTCGGATGACGACTGAGGCTCTCGCCTTATGTTTAGTATTCAAAACACAAAATACACTCAATATTATCCTAAACCACAACGAACACGTTTGGATGCAACGGTTGAATACTAAACATAAGGCGAGAGCTTCAGTCGTCATCCGAGCCGTGTCGTCAGGTTTTCTTGGCTCGTCTCGGGGGTTTTCAAGTTCCGAGATTTTGTTCGGTATCTGAAGCAAAAAAATCTAAATTTTTTGTTCGAACTCCAATTTGTTCAAGACTTGGGACGTTCGAAAACCGAGGCTTGACTGAGTATATGTATATATTTATTTATTTTAACTGTAATCAAACAGTTTAACATGTTTCTTATAAAATACTCATAAAAGAAACAATTGGAATTAAAATAAATCACTATGTTTTGGCCAATACACATTGGCCATCTACATTGTTTACAGTATAAGGAAAGGAGAAAAGGTTGTTTGTTCCAACACGGAGTACTTACCTCAAACTACTTTCTTAGGAGTATCTGAGGATCTCCTCCCAACCGACCAGAATTTTGTGTAGTTTCCCCTATCGCCCTGGTGGAGACCCATTGTGGCAGATGGATACTCGCCCTGAAGCGACCCGGGTCAGCGTGCGAGAGCAAGGAGTTAGGTCTCGGTCGTCAGTAAGCTTCTGGTCGCGGCGTAGTTCACATCTCGCCGCTCTCTCACATCCCGTCCGACCCTTTGTGTTACCACGTGGTCCCTCGTGTTGTACCCGTTCCCTTGTGCCCTTTTATTCACCTCCTTTCCCAGTGTTCTTGTGTTGCTTGGTGTTTTAGTGCTTCCTTATGGAATCCCAACATCGTTGCCTCGTGCCTAAGGCCGGTAAGTCCTGTGGTGCGTGGCTTTCGAAGACGGAGGTAGACCCGCACTCGTTATGCTCCTCGTGTAGGGGTAGTGTGTGTTCTCCTACTTCCATGTGTCCGGAGTGTGCGTCCTGGCCGGAAATCCAGTGGGCCTTGTACGCCATGAAAAAGAAGGCGCCGAAGAGGTCCCCTAAGAAGGTGGGCGCCGCATTGCCGTTAGCGTCACCTGCCGCTCCGTCGGAGAGACGTTCCCCGTTGCCTTCCCCTACCCAGAGTAGGGGACGAGGTAAGTCCGTTGCGGGGAAACGGCCCATTGCCGTTCCCCATGAGTCTGATGTGATTGATGTGGGGACAGTTGTTGCTACACAGGCGTATGGGGGGTCTGCTTGGGGAGCGGGAGTGTGTTCTGGAGACGAGGTTCTGGATCCCGCAGGACCCGTCTCGGCCGAAGACCCGGTGTGGGGGAAGACTGGATCGGCTCCTTCCCCTGCATCGTGGTAGTGTATTTCAAGTACTACAGCGCCCGGGGGAGGATTAGACAAAGAGAGGCAGCCTCCAGGTTCTTCGGACCCCGATTCCATCGTCTGGACGGCGCCAACGACTCCCTTCAGATCGCCAATGCGTCAGGAAGGGGAATTCGCGGGTTGGTTCCCTTCCAGGAAGGCTCTACGGACTCCCCCGGCGCCTTCGTCTACGCTCCCGCCAGACTTCATGCAGCCCTTCACGCCGTTGGAACAACGCCAGGACCCTGCATCATCGACAGAGGACTCAGAGGACTCGGCAAGCTCCACTTCCGTCTCTTCCTCTTACTCATCGTCGTCGTACAACTCGTCGTCATCAGAGGACTCCGACCCCCAGGAGGGGAGAAGGAAGCGGAAGAGGTTTGGAAGGAGGAAGTCTACCTCTCGTTCTGGCCCTTCCAGGAAACGGGCGAAGAGCTCGAGGAGGAAGAGCAAGAAGAGGCACTCTTCCAGAGACAATTGGGCTCAAGCGGCTTTCCCCCGTAGTCGGTCGAACAGGGCCTCTGCCACTCCAGTGTCTGCCTCATTGGCCTCTGGAGCCGCCCCCGCGCCCTTGCCCCGTGTGTCGTCGGCTCGATCCGCCCGTCGACCCAAGCTGTTGACGTAACAGTCTTGGATCTCAAGGTTGGGGAGGATGGTGGATAACCCCGTCCAACAGAAGCCATCCTTGGCCCTCCCGTTGGCTCCGGATGTGAAACTGGGGATGGAACACGTCGACATATGTTGCAGGACAAGTGAACTCTCTCAGAGCCCAAAGGTCCTTCAAGCTACTCCAGGGGCTAAGGACCCAGAAGAGGTTTTATGTTCCGGACGGGCGGCATTCTGGACCCCGCGCAGTGGAGGCGGCAATAGCTACTCTCAACCAAGGCAGTTCGGAAGATACGGCCCAAGATATAGTGAACGTGACCTCGTGGCTAGACTGGTGGGCATGCACGTTGGCTGGTTTCCAACTGTCTCATGACCTAACAGTGCTGGAAAACCAGGCCCTGCTCCAGGAACTGATCCGCTCAGGGGGGAAGTCTATGAAATTCCTCACCTTTCAGTCCCTCATACAGACAGCAAACTGGGTGTTACGGAGGAGAGATACGGTGCTTAAGAGGCTGGCCCGTAAGGTCCCCGAACGCGAAGCAAAGGGCCTGAGGAACTCGCCGGTGTGGGGTGACTCCGTCTTTCCCCTGAAAGCAGTTGAAGAGGCTATGGAGAGAGTATGCAAGCTCAAGGAGGCAGGGGAGTCCAGACTCCCCGCAGTGAGACGTCCCGCTCATAGAAGGGTTGCGCTGGATGAACCCCACCCTTCTACGGCCCCGACAAGAAGAGATTCTCCCTTGTCGTCCTGGCAACAATCCTCGCAGCCCTCCCGTAGAGGAAGTACTACCCCTCAGGCCTCCTTTAGACCAAAATACTCCGGCTCCAGGAGAGGCCGTTCTAGCCGCGCCTCCAGAAGGAGGTAGGGAGAGAGGCCCCCTACTCCTGCCGAAGCCTCAGGTAGGGGTATGCCTCAAACGTTATTGGCAAGCATGGCGAGACAACAGGGCGGATCCGTGGTCCGTAACGGTCCTGAGGGAGGGATACAGGATTCCCTTCCTGACGGAACCGCCCCCTCTGATTCCCGATCAACGGGCAGAATGGCTGGCACCCAAGGACCCCTTGAAGAAGGCAGCACTACAAGAGGAGGTGTCAGCCATGCTGAACAAGGGAGCGCTAGAACCAATCAAGGACTCGTCCCCAGGGTTCTACACCAGGCTCTTCCTGGTGGAGAAGGCGACAGAGGGTTGGAGACCGGTCATCGACCTCTCGGCTCTCAACAAGTTCATCAGCAAGACGGACTTCAAGATGGACACACCGAAGTCAGTGCTGGCAGCCTTGAGGGAAGGGATTTTCATGATGTCCCTAGACCTCAAGGATGCATATTTTCAGATCCCTGTCCACCCCTCCAGCAGGAAGTTCCTCAGAGTGAAGTGGGGTTTCCAGTCTCTGCAATTCAGGACCCTATGCTTCGGCCTGTTGACAGCCCCGCAGGTGTTCACGAGGGTGTTCACTGCTGTGTCAGCCTGGGCCCACAAGCAGGGGATCGGACTGATCCGCTACCTAGACAACTGGTTGCTTCTTTCAGCCTCAGAGGCAGTATTGAAGGAGCAAGGCGCGAAAGTGTTACGGTTCTGCAGAGACTTGGGGATCACCATCAACATGGAAAAGTCGCAGTTAGTTCCCTCCACCAGGATGACATACCTGGGGATGGTCCTAGACTCCAAGTTTGGGAAAGTATTCCCCGCCATAGAGAGGCTCCACAAACTGGATCAAGTACTTCACCCCTTCCTAACAGTCGTACCAAGGAGAGCCAAGGACTGACAGAGACTAGTGGGCCACCTGGTATCATTGGAGAAGTTGGTCCCTCAGGGAAGGCTCAAACTAAGAACGGTTCAATGGAACCTGAAGGAACTTGTCACCTTTGACCAAGGAAATACTGCGGTGGTGGTCCGACAGAACGAACACCTTGAAAGGAATGCCATTCGCGACCGCCCCTCCAGAGATGTTGCTCTTTACAGACGCGTCGAAGGAGGTGTGGGGAGCCCATCTCCTCGAAGAAACAGCAAAGGGAAAATGGTTCCCGGAGGAGAGGGCCTTGCACATAAATGTACTCGAGCTGTTAGCGGTCCAGAGAGCAATCATAAGGTTCGTCCATCGTCTCCGAGGAAAGATGGTGGCTCTCATGTGCGACAACGCCACCGTGGTAGCCTGCGTGAAGAAACAGGGAGGACTCAAGTCAAGGGAGTTGTGCGATCTCACATCAAGGATCCTGGAATGGGCCGAGAAGGAGAACATTGGAGTAACGGCCAGATTCATTCCAGGGAAAAAGAATGTCTTAGCCGACGGCCTCAGCAGGGTAGGTCTGGTGGTAGGGTCAGAATGGTTTCTACACCAGAAGGTGGCCCAGGCAGTCCTCCACAAGTGGGGGTCGCCTGTGATAGACCTGTTCGCCACGAGGCTCAACGCCCAGCTCCCCGTATTCTGTTCTCCAGTTCCAGACCCAGCAGCAGCGTTCGAGGACGCCTTCTAGCACCCGTGGGACGGACTCAACGTGTACGCCTTCCCTCCCTTCGGGACCCTCAGACAGGTCCTCAACAGAGTCATACGGTCAAGGAACATGCAGATGATTTTGATGGCGGCCTGGGGGCCGGAGAGAGAGTGGTTCGCAGACCTGAAGGAGTTAGCTATCCTCCCGCCGTGGCCGCTGCCAGACAGGGAAGACCTTCTCCGTCAGCCCCACTTCAGAAAGTTTCACAAAAACCCTCGGTCCCTCCGGGTACATGCGTGGAGGTTATCGAGCATCTGCTGAGGAAGGAAGGGTACTCGTCAAAGACCGCCACGAGGATGACTGGTTATCTGAGGAAATCCTCAGTCATGGTCTACCAGGCGAAATGGGCCACATTCGTAAAGTGGTGCTCCCAGAACCTGAGACCGTTGGACCCATTTATACACAAGATCGCAGACTTTCTGGTCCACCTGAGGGACGACCTGGGTGTTTCTATCCCAGCTATCAAGGGAGTTCGAGCCGCGCTGGGCCAAGTCTTTCTCCTCAAGGGACTCGACCTAGGGGCCTCTCGGCAAATCTCTATGCTCATCAGGAGTTTTGAGCAATCATGTTCTGCCCGCTCCTCTAGAGTACCGCAATGGGACGTAGCCAGAGTTCTTAAGGTCCTATCTAAGCCACCCTTCGAACCACTCAGGGATATTCATGATAAAGACCTTACCCTTAAAACGGTGTTCCTCCTAGCCTTGGCCTCTGCTAAACGAGTTAGCGAGCTCCACGGGTTGTCGTTCGAGGTCTCACACTCGGAGGGTTAGAAAGACCTGAGCTTTAAGTTTCTTCCGGACTTTGTGGCCAAGACTCAAAATCCTGCTGCCTTGGACCATAGGTTCGAGGGTTTCTCAGTCCCAGCAATTCCACGTTCGGACAACCCCGAAGACTTGTCTTTGTGCCCGGTCAGAACGGTCAGAAAATATATTGAAAGGACAGCCAAGTTTCGGCCGGGGATCAAAAGCCTGTTTGTTTCCTCGGGCCCTGTGAAGAAATCGGTGTCCAAGAACACCATCTATTTCTGGTTGCGACAAGTCATAAAGAAGGCTTATGACAGTGACGGATCCACGGTGCCAGGAAAACCGCGCCCCCATGACATTAGAGGTCTCAGCACGTCCTTGGCCTTTGATAAGAATATGGCAGTTGGCCAGATTCTGAAAGAAGGTATGTGGTCCAGACAGTCTACGTTTATGGCCTATTACCGGAAAGACTGTACAAGGAAGTCTCTCCAACAGATTCAAGGTTGAAGTAATTCCAAGCGACACAAGTTCCTCCTTACTCCCCCCTTTCCTTGCTTCCTTGTCCTCTACCCATGTGAGAGTTGATCGTTGGAGACGCCCATGTCCGGATGATTTTCATAGAGGTGAGTTACATAGGCATTAGAAAGTCTTTTGCGTAGTTCCCCCCGAGTCTCCGACCCTGTCTTATATGTCAGCTAAACCTAGCCTCCTATCTAGGTTCAGTCTCATGGTGTTAATGGGGTCTCCCGGCCTGTAAGTTCACCCCCACTTCCTAAAGTGTAAGTCTCCTAAGAAAGTAGTTCGAGGTAAGTACTCTGTGTTAGAACAAATCACAAATTTTAAGTGATTTGTATTTTTCCTAACAGTACTTACCTCAAACTACTTTCGGGTTATTGCCCGCCCAGCCTTCCCCGAGTGTCTTAACAGGAGTTTGAATATATGGTTATTAAAGCTTACTGACAACCGAGACCTAGCTCCTTGCTCTCGCACGCTGACCCGGGTCGCCTCAGGGCGAGTATCCATCCGCCACAGAGGGACTCCACTAGGGAAAACGGAGATAGGGGAAACTACACAAAATTCTGGTCGGTTGGGAGGAGATCCCCAGATACTCCTAAGAAAGTAGTTCGAGGTAAGTACTGTTGGGAAAAACACAAATTACTTAAAATTTGTGATATTTAGTGCTAGAAAGATTAGCCAAATTTAATTTCATCCAAGTGCCTCTTCATATTTTTGGTTGGATCGGGAGTTGATGTGTTGACCTTTTATATGGAAGTCTATCTTGCTGGATTATCTTTCTGATAATCAGAATCAGCAGGGTGTTGTCTACTATCTAGGTCTTCTATTGTGCTTCGGGTAAGTTCATTGTATTTGTTTGGTTTATGATGGCAGATTCCACAATCTTTCAGATTTGTGTCACCCCCTGATCCAGTCAAGATATGAAGATGCACATGAATGAAATTAAATTTGGCTAATAACTCCGCACACAAAATACAACCTTTTCTTTTCTCAATATAGTGTACACCACGAAGAAGGCCAGTGTGTATTGACCAAAATATATTGATTTATTTTTATCAATATTGTTTCTTTTATGGGTAATCTATAAGAAACATGTTAAACATTTGATTACAGTTTGTAGAACACACTCACACACATTTTATATATATATATATAAATATATATATAATATATATATATATATATATATATATATATATATATATATATTATATATATATATATATATATATAATTATATATCAGTAGGGTCCCGAATTATGCGAGAATTTGGTCGATGAAAGGCCTCGTGTAATTGGAAATTCGTATATTTCGAAACACATCATGGCGGCAAACAGCAACCTACCCGTCAATTTTTTTTTCACTCCATTTCTAGCTTTCTAGCTATATATATACTGTATATACACTGTGTGTGTGTATGTATGTGTGTATGTATGTATATATAAAACATATATATATATATATATATATATATATATATATATATATATATATATAATATATATATATATTATATATATATATATATATATATATATACTGTAGCTTTTATCTTAACAATACTGTAAGAAATCCTTCTTATAGATTTTTTTTATAAAATTACTGTACAAAATTTCTTTTATGGATAAATAAAACAATAAAAAGTTGTTAAAGTTTTGATAATTTTCTATGACTGTAGTATTTACTACTGTACTATGCATAGCTTACTGTTTTCAGTATTTTCCGAATGATGTAGAATTATTTCCTATAGATACAAAAAACAAAAAAGGGTTTTCAAGGTTTGATACAGTACGTATCTAGCAATAGTTAAAAATTACAGTATAGTACTGTATATCCATGATGACACTCCCACACGTAAACACGGCCACTAGGCGCAAGTGTGCAATAGGCTGCTGTACGATAATCACGCTTTTTTTGCCCTGAGCGGTCATTTCACTAATGATAATTTTTCAAAGTTAATATAATTTCTTTATGCTTATAATTCGTAATTATAGTTAAAAGTAGGGATATTAATTAAATGGTTGAGTAAAAAAAACAATTAATACTACTATTATTTAATTTCAAATGGCTACATAATACTGAATATTCTAATGGGTTCTTTTTATCTTCAATCGTAAATCTTACGCCTGGATAAGCAATAAAAGGAAAGGGATAGGTCTCTCCTCTCTCTCTCTCTCTCTCTCTCTCTCTCTCTCTCTCTCTCTCTCTCTCTCTCTCTCTCTTCATATCGTTTCCTGTATAGTTTTCAAATATGTTCGTCATACATTTGTACATTATTTATCCACTTTATTCTCTCTCTCTCTCTCTCTCTCTCTCTCTCTCTCTCTCTCTCTCTCTCTCTCTCTCTCTCTCGGCGTTTCCTTTCCCTTTATAGTTTTGTGAAATTTCGTTGTCCAGTCATTCGGTAATGAGAAGTCATTTTCGCTTTCGACATCGAAAGAAAACTTTGTTTCTTCAATATACTCATCACTGGAGGATTCAGAACTAGTGCTCTCATTATCAAACAGGTTATCATTATCAAATTCCACAACAAGAATATCATTTATTTCATCTAAAGAAATAACCTTCCTCTTTAGACCTTTCATTACAAAAGGAACAACAAATAACCACTTATGCATGAACGCCCGAGCGCACTGATAGGAAACCAGTTCAAACCAGAGTTTTGTAACATCAAGCTACCTTCAGAAAAATAGTTGCCAGACATCATATAAGTTTCTATTCAAAGTCCCCATATGCTGAGAGTGTTGCCAAGTGGTGATCCTATACTTACTATACGAGTAAAGTAACATCACGAGACTGACGGCTTGTAAAAGGCAATTAAAGTCATGAACGGAATATACAGTTGAAGGCGGTACCGAGTAGATCGTGGTGAACGGTTTATCACGTGGGTGACGCTTAACAGGTTAAAAAACATTTTATATAGTTCGGTATTTTCTCTATCCATCCTCTCCCAGAAAACCTTCAAATGTGAATTATCGGAATGTGTGCAGATCTTGACAGTGCGATAACTAGTTAGCGACTGAGAATAAAAAAAAATAAAAAGCCCGATTGACGATGCTGATGAAGAGGATATCGAATACCGATTTTTCCCTAATTGATTTTTTCTACGTTCTGTCTAATCCAATGTACAGTACATTCTTATGTAAAGGGCGAACCCCAACATTTCTTGATGCTGCTACACTTTAATTATAGATATTTTACCACCTATTTATAATCTTTATTTATAATAACATCTTTAGTAAAAGCTCTTCAATATCACTTTCAGGAGTAAATGCGTTTATGATCGACGATGAAACGTAAAAAAAAAAAACGTTTTCCTTTTAAGAAGGCGTTTTTTTAGGAAAAAAAAAAAACAACACGAAACAAAATTGCTCATATTTCATATATTTTGATTTTCTAAGGATAAATAAAACATTAATTATAACATTATTATTACATAGTACCTGGTAAGATATCTTTTGCCGCAAAAGTTAACCTATAGACAGTTGTTAAAATTGGTTAGCGAGTTCGTTATGATCGGCGATGGAACGTACTAAACAAAGTAATGGGTTTGGTTGTGGTGACATATTTGGCAGTAGCATGATATAAAATAGTCTTTATTTTAATGGTTTTTAATTTAAAGTTTAATGAATAAGGATTTTTCACCATAATCACAACGTAAGTATAAAAATTAATTAGTACAAATATGGAATATTATACATATAGGTGTTGGACAGTTAGGCTAGGCCTAGCGACAAGTTCACACAACAGATGGGCAAACCTTAACATTTTTCATCCAAAACTAGTCTTAAAATGTTTGAACAGAAATCTTTCTCTCACATTCTCCCCCCCCCCCCCCTTCTCAGACATCGGGGAACCATCACCCCCCCCCCCCCAATACAATTAAGAAAACAATAGATTTCCTACGCTTCGCGGTGCTTGACTCGCGGATTTAGAATGCTCCTCGCAGATACAGGAAAATTAATTTTTAAAAACTATCGATCGCGTAATTGAGGAATCGCGTAATTAGAACACGTGTAATTCGGGACCCTACTGTATATATATATATATATATATATATATATATATATATATATATATATATATATATATATATATATATATATTGTGTGTGTGTGTATTTATATTTATGTATGTATGTTTGTATGTATGTCCTCTGAAGAAGTATCAAGAAACTAGTCAGGACCTGATCTTATATTTCATATATTAATTCTCCCTTTGGTTCTTCTACACACACACACACACACATATATATATATATATATATATATATATATATATATATATATATATATATATATATATATATATATATATATATATATATATATATATATATGTGTGTGTGTGTGTGTGTGTGTCTGTGTGTGTGTATATATATATATATATATATATATATATATATATATATATATATATATATATGTATGTATTATATATATATATATATATATATATATGTATTATATATATATATATATATATATATATATATATGTATTATATATATACACATATATATGTATATATATATATATATATATATATATATATATATATATATGTATGTATGTATTATATATACACACACACACACACATATATATATATATATATATATATATATACATACATATATGCATATGAGACCAAAATTAAAAAAGGGTAAGCATGGAATGAAGAGCTTTTGGTAAGCAAAATGAGGTTATGCTACGTAAAAGGCCAATTTCTTTAAAAATAAAAGTATTTAATCAGTTGGTCCTGCTAATATGAACTTATGCATCAGAAACTTGGAGCCTTACTAAATCCTTAGAACATAGTTACAACTCAAAAAGCTATGAAAATAGTAATGATGGGAATAACACTCTGACAAAAAACAACAAACTAAAGTTCTGGATATTTTAAATTCATATAAGGAAAAGCAGTAGCCATGGGCAGGACACATAATTAGAATGACAGATAAAAGATGGACATTAATAATAACAGGATGGGTCTCTAGTTAGCAAAAGACACAAGTGAAGGAAGAGAAGACGATGGATTGGTGAGCTAAGGAAATTCGCTTTTATGAATTGGCATAGAAAGACCTTGAACAAAAATGATAGGAAGGACATGTCTAAGGCCTTTGTTCTGTAGTGGAGTAGTTATAGCTGATATATATATATATATATATATATATATATATATATATATATATATATATATATATACTGTGTATATATATATATATATATATATATATATATATATATATATATATATATATATATATATATATATATATATATATATATATATATATATATACTGTGTATATATATATGTATATATATATATATATATATATATATATATATATATATATATATATATATATATATATATATATATATATATATATATATATATATATATATATTTACCTCATACTGGTATCAAACCCTAGTCTCTTCAAATGAAAGGTAAAGTTGTTACCAATCATGCCACCAGAGGCTCTTGAAAAAGTAAAAATCCCAATTACTAACTGCATTTCAGGATTTACCTGGTGAGACACCAGTCTCATGCCAGCGGTTTTCCCCGATTCCCTTACCGACCAGGCTACACAATTGATTGCTTTTATTTCGAATTACACCTAATGAGTCAATATGGATGAAAATCAACACATTATCGTGCTCAAATAGAAATATATTTCTACCTTTTACTGAGATCGAGCACCAGTTTCTTGAAATGGAAGGGCAGGTCACTACCAATCTTGCCACAAGAGTCCTTGCTGGGAATTAGTAATAAGAACCTTTCCTGTACAGGTTACTAAGACGCATTTAATGCATCCCATTTGCTCTTTGCTACAGCTATTTAGTTCAATTATTTAGAGTGTTTGTATGATCTTGCTTAACTGTTTACTATGTTCACTGGAAGTCTTTATTCGAATTATTTGCTATTTTGTTTGTAAATAAATTGCCACATTGAGTGGTATTGTAACTTTTCAATTTCAATCTGTATCCATTACCTCTGGACTGATTTGTGCTAATCATGATTAGATTGTTGTAATCTATATTTGTTATTCCTTTGAGAATTTTGAATGCTTATATTAACTGTCTCTTTAGTCATCGAGTTTGTAAATCAAGAAAGTTCAAACGTTTCGTCCTCTGTCTATATCCAAATTGCCTTAGTGTTGGAACTAGTTTGATGGCCCTAGCTTTACTGCTTCCAGTCTATCTATATCCTTTTGAAGGCTTGGAGTCTAGAATTGGACTCCGTATTCTAGATGGGATCTTACTAGTGATATGTACACTCGCCTGCAAAAGTATCTACTAAGAATAATTATAAAAAATAAGTATCTGGCAACTTTTTTCAGGGCAGAGAATTAACTCGTACCATATCAATGACAATAAATAGAGTTCAATCTGTACAAGACGAATCCGCGTTGAGTGTGTACTCATTCCACACACTAGCTCTACTCAAAGTTTCTCTTTCGGAACCCTCTCCCTCTCTCTTTCAAATATAGAATGAGATCATTTAATAAGTAAATTAAACAAATATGATAGACAACAATATATTCTATATACTAATCAAATTATTGAAACTAAAAATTTATAACGTTATAAACGTTAAAGTCTCGCCTCCAATATACATAAGTAATTGCCATCTCTCTCTCTCTCTCTCTCTCTCTCTCTCTCTCTCTCTCTCTCTCTCTCTCTCTCTCTCTCTCTCTCTCTCTCTCAGGACTTCTTGCTCTATCTGTTACTTGAGCCAACAAGATTCTCGCAATAGTTTCAGGACGTGTAGTCCTACATAATTCCCACACTGAATTTGCCTGCTTAATTGAAGAATTCATATTCTTGACGTTGATAGCATGCCAATGGCTTACCATCTTTGCCCAAATATTTTCTATTGTATTTAAATCGGGTGATATAGAGGGCCATTCATTCCTAAAAATCTCAGGGTGATTATTTTACAATCTGTTACTGATTTAGAGTTATGGATGAGGCCATTTTCCATAACAAGGTATATAGGCTCTGGATCCGGGATCAACATTGCTTCAACAGTTTATAAATATATATATATATATATATATATATATATATATATATATATATATATATATATATATATATATATATATATATATATATATATATATATATATATACAGACAGTCCCCAACTAACGAACACAATAGGGACCGAGAGTCTGTTCGTAAGCTGGATTGTTCGTAAGTCGGTAGTGTTAAATTTTGGTCTAGGGTAGGCGTAACCTGACTCGGATGTCTACGATTTTCAGCCGTAGAGGTCAACAAATAGTCCCATTTCATATAAAATAGGTTATTACAAATATTTTACTTTATCATATTACAGTAGTCTGTATAATACTGTAAAGTTCAGTACAGTAAGTTGTTTTATTATCCTGTACTGCACACTACATAATAGAAACTTGCACAAACAATCGGCCATATATATGCACTGCATTTCTGAATCAGCCGACTTAAAGTAAAATCGTAGTAAATATAGTGTACTGTACATTTAGTACAGTACTGTACATTAATTCCTTTTTGAATAAATGTACTGTAAGCTATTTTATTGTTCCATTACCCATTTTTTTTTTGCTAGAAACTTACGTAAACAAGCGGCCATTTGCATTATGTACTGTAATGTTTACCTTTTCACGCTGATCAAATCAGCTGACTTGTACCGTACTGTATTTACTGTATGTAACAGTACTGTGCATTTAACTGCTTCATGGTTGTTTTGGTAATGTTAAATAAAATGCAGAAGGTTAGTTTACTGAATTGTTTTATTTTAATTTTGACCGACGGAATCATTCTTTGTAGAGTATATGTCGCGTATCCTGTGACGTCATATATTTGGCGGAAGCGCGCTGACAAACTGAATGATTTCCTTTCATTATGTTGCCGAGTAATCTTATTACAGCATTCCCATAATTGAAACACCGAGTAACGATATCAAGTGTTTTAGTGGTCTGTATCATTAGTTATGAGATTAGTACAACTTACCGTAAAGTTAAGAAAAAAAAAGTCTGATGACGTTATATTTCTTCTGGCGGAAGGCGAGAGGCAAATCAAGTGATTTTCTTCCGATCCGTTACTATTCCCATAATCGAAACATCGAATAAGGATATAAAGAATTTTTTAATAATTTTCAAAGAAATATGAAGATTTAACTGCATTAAAAATCAAAATACTGAGAGAGAGAGAGAGAGAGAGAGAGAGAGAGAGAGAGAGAGAGAGAGAGAGAGAGGGGGGGGGGGTTGCGTATCCCGTTTATAACTAATAATAAGGTCTATCAACGAACTGTATGGAAAATGTGATACCCTATAATATATTGGCGCTGTTGTAATATTCACTATGAAGAGATTTCGAATATCAAGAAAATTATGTAAATCAATGTTATTCGTACTACAGTATATGTGCACATAATCGTAATACTGCAGCGTCACCTCGAGATCAGCTGATCTCCCAACCAAAAGTAAATCAAAAGTAATTGTTGATTATTGAAATGCTCAAGAAATTAGAAAAAAAAATATGAAAGTGCTTTAATAAACCACAATTAAACACAATAATGTCTAATGAAATTTGAAGGCTTAATATTGAACGAAAAATTGAATACTGTATGAAGCTTTAGAATTAACTACCCGTATGCGATTGACAGAGCGACCACACACACACACACACAGAAAGAGCTACAACGATTTCGCATGATACCTAATAATAAGAACTGTAGGGAAGCTGATTTTCTGTAACATATTGGCGCTGAAGTAATATTCATCTTGAAGATATTTCTAATATGTTAAGAAATAAAAAAAAATGCCAAAAGTCTGATGACGTTATATTTCTTCTGGCGGAAGGCGAGAGGCAAATCAAGTAGTTTTCTTCCGATCCGTTACTATTCCCATAATTGGAACATCGAATAAGGATATAAAGAATTTTTTAATAATTTTCAAAGAAATATGAAGATTTAACTGCATTAAAAATCAAAATACGGAGAGAGAGAGAGAGAGAGAGAGAGAGAGAGAGAGAGAGAGAGAGAGAGAGAGAGAGAGAGAGAGAGATTTAAACTTGCGATGAAATCTACAGATGTTTACGAACATGTTTGGACTTCCGTCAATTTGTGTTCGTATCTCCGGATGTTCGTAACACGGATGTTCGTATCTTGGGGAGCGCCTGTATATATATATATATATATATATATATATATATATATATATATATATATATATATATATATATATATATATATATACAGTAGGGTCCCGAATTATGCGAGAATTTGGTCGATCAATGACCTCGTACAAATGGAAAATCGCAGATTTCGAAACACACAACTAACAGAAATAATTCCATTGGGGCCATGGCAACCAGCAACTTGTTTATTCAAACGTGTTTACTACCCATTTCCAATACTTTCTATGTACTATACTGCATTCTTTTTTATATAAAATTGTTCTTGTAAATAAATCAAAATTTTAATATGCTTTAAAGTTCTAATAACTTGAAAAAAGGTTAAAATCAAAACCAGGATGGGTGTAAACACCGTATATTTCCGTTATTACACGACCCAAAATACAGACAAATTTTAATGTTTGTCATATCTATTGTATAAGACAACTGGTGAATAGTAAAACCATCACTCTATAGACGAGCTTTTGTTGTATCATAGGAAATCCAGAATTATCAAAATAAAGGCGATTTTATATCATGCGTTTCCTAAACACGCCAAAACGCACAATAAAAAACGACAACCAATCTGTTGTTTACGTTTATCTCTGATCATAACGAAGAAACAGACTCATTTACACATCTGTGTATAGGTTAGCTTTTGCATCAACAGCAATCTTACCAAGTATTGATTATATGTTGATTTTGCTATTACCAATGCTCTACTTAATTTTTCTTAGAACTTCCAAATAAATGAAATGAATGCCATTAATTTAATGTTTTTCTTTATGACGCCGCCTGAAATGGAAACCTTCCATTCGTTTATTGTACGCTACATCTTCGATCATAACAAACAAACGAAGGCATTAAACACGCATGATCAAAGTGATAAATAATATTAAAAGCTTTTAGTAAATATGTTATTACAAATATTATTTAACGTATCTATATAAATTTCTACATACGTAGCAAAGCAGGAAAACTATTTTTTCTTTTTGCGTTTAATCGACAATAACAGACTGCCGCTAATGACTGAATGATAATTTACGATAATTCTAAACTGTTACTAAAGATGATTGTCCATTCCGTATCCAAAATACTTTTCCTAACTTTAATTATAAGTCAACTTGAACCCACTTCAATTATGAAACCATCTATAAAAAAAGTAAGAGAATAAGCAAGTACTAGGCCAATTTTTAAAGTTATCAAACAATTAAGTTACCGCTATAACGTTCGATGTGACAGAGATGGTGCGAGTTTGGAGAAAGTAAGGAAAATTTAATCATGATTGCCTTTAATATAATTAATACTTTGTGAAGCCACATGATTTCATTTGTTACACACACACACAGAGAGAGAGAGAGAGAG